>NC_053391.1:695044652-695255154 GCF_905171765.1 Bufo bufo | reverse complement strand
TGAGGAGAAGGCCCAAAAAAAATTTAAGTTCGGAAACTTGGACTGGTTTCCACCGGAAAGGCTGGGCATAAAAGCTTCCCGGGTTGGCGGTTATAAATTGTGTGGCATACCGGTTTGTCTCTGCCACGACTAAGTCCAAGAGCTCCGCAGTCAAGAACAGCTCAAAAAATCCCAGGGCCGAACCGATTTGAGCCGTCTCAACCCGAACTCCAGACTGGGCGGTGAAAGGGGGAACTAATGGTGCGGCTGAAGTTGGTGACTGCCAATCAGGGTTTGCCAGCACCTCAGGGACTCTAGGGGGTCTACGGGCTTGTTTGTGCGGTGGCTGCGACGGGGTAACTATTGCACGTGCCACCGTACCAGCTTCAACTGCCCTTCTGGTGCTCGCCACGTCACCATGTTGTACGGCAGTGCTGGTACTAGGTCCAGGGAGGGCTGCGCTGCTGGTGTATGCCTCACCACGTGATCCGGCAGCGCCAGCCCCACTCTGCTGCTCTTGAAGCGGATCCTGCACAACCTGTGGTCTAGCGACACGGGGCCGGGTACGCCTGGTGCTATCAGGGACCTCCACCTCCTCGTCCGAACTTTGGGTCAGAGAGCCACTGCTTTCTACAGGTTCATATTCTGACCCGCTAGATTCGTCAGATGAGGGTTCCCACTCCTCATCCGACTGGGTCAGAATCCTGTAGGCCTCTTCAGAAGAATACCCCCCTGTTTGACATTTTGGACTACTAAATTTAGGGGTATTCCCTGAGACTACCCAAGAAAAAAAGCAAGCCTGTCTTACAAAGGGGAGGCTAGCGAAGTACCGGAGGCCGCTGCGGTTGATAAAAAATATCAAAACTGATTTTTTTATCGCCGCAGTGCGTGTAAAGTGAATGTGCAGTGATCAAAAAAATATTTTTTTTTTGTCACTGCGGTGGGGCGGGCGTGGGTGAACGCACATGTGGGCGACCGGTCAGGCCTGATCGGGCAAACACTGCGTTTTGGGTGGAGGGTGAGCTAAGGTGACACTAATACAATTATAGATCTAAGGCTACTTTCACACTAGCGTTCGGAGCGGATCCGTCTGATGTTTCATCAGACGGATTCGCTCCGATAATGCAGACGTTCGCATCCGTTCAGAACGGATCCGTCTGCATTAAAACTTAGAAAATTTTCTAAGTGTGAAAGTAGCCTGAGCGGATCCGTTCAGACTTACAATGTAAGTCAATGCGGAACGGATCCGCTTGAAGATTGAGCCATATGGTGTCATCTTCAAGCGGATCCGTCCCCATTGACTTACATTGTAAGTCTGGACGGATCCGCTCGCCTCCGCACGGCCAGGCGGACACCCGAACGCTGCAAGCAGCGTTCAGGTGTCCGCTCACTGAGCGGAGCGGAGGCTGAGCGCTGGCAGGCGGATGCATTCTCAGTGGATCCGCCTCCACTGAGAATGCATTGGGGCCAGACGGATGCGTTCGGGGCCGCTCGTGAGCCCCTTCAAACGGAGCGCACGAGCGGACACCCGAACGCTAGTGTGAAAGTAGCCTGAATGTGATCAGTTTTGATCACTTACAGATACTATAAAAGTACAAATGCTGATTAGCGATACGCTAATCAGCGAATCAGTGACTGCGGTGCGGTGGGCTGGGCACTAACCGATCGCTAACTACCTAACCAAGGGGCCTAAACTATCCTAAAACCTAACAGCCAATACTAGTGGGGGAAAAAAGTGTCAGTTTACACTGATCACTTTTTGTCTTTCACTAAGTGATTGACAGGGGCGATCAAAGGGGTGATCAAAGGGTTAATTGGGGTGCAGGGGGTGATCTGGGGCTAAAGTGTACTGTTGGTGCTACTCACTGTGAAGACTGCTCCTCTGCTGGATCCAACCGACCAAAAGGACCAGCAGAGGAGCAGACAAGCCATATAACACATCATATTTACTAATATGATCTGTTATATGGCTTGTGATTGGTTTTTTTGAAAATCGCCAGCCTGCCAGCCAATGATCATTGCTGGCAGGCTGGTGACGAAATTGTTCTTTAACTTTTGCCGGCCCGCGATGCGCATGCGCGGGCCGGCTTTGAGCGAAATCTCGCGTCTCGCGAGATGACGCGTATATGCGTGACTGTGCGCAGCGCTGCCACCTCCGGAACGCGAATCTGCGTTAGTCGATCCGGAGGTGGTTAAGCATCGGCGACCCGTTCTCCTCGGTGACTCCTCTCTACGGGTTTTCATCCGCCGCTCAGAAGCAGATGTATTCGCAGATGTATTACATAAGGTAGATGTATGCCCTCATGCAGCGGTTTCAGAGTTATTGATTACACGGGCGCAGGGTGCCCCTCTCCTCCTACATGCTGATGGTAGCCCTCTCACGCGCTTCCAGTTCAAATCCATTTTTCGCCGTTTCCTTTTTTCATTAGACCTCACAGTCGCGGACTTTGGTACCCACTCTTTCCTTATCGGCGCCGCTACAGAGGCAGCCAAGGCAGGCTTGCCTGAGTCAGATGTGCAACGGATTGGTAGATGGAGGTCTGCGTGTTTGGCTTCCTATTTCTGTCCCACTTATTGATTTGATGTCATGCCCTGCTCAGGTTATGTGCGGAGGTCTTCCAGGTTAGCAGCACGTGTGTAGTTTGTTTTGTTTTTGGGTTTGGATTTGAGCTGTATCCACCTTCCTTCAGGTGCACTGGGTGGGGAAAGGAAAGGGGAAAGGAAAGGAGAGGAAAGGGGAAAGTCCAGGGAGAGTTGGTCAGGAGGTGACCTTTATCCACAGCTTCTGGCCTAGACACTTGTTTTATGGCTTTCTATGTTTCTATTGTATCTTGTATCCTACCCAGCGTGACATTTGATTTCTATTTTCAGATGCTATTCAGCCCACCATCTGCTTCATCGGTCATTCCTACATTTTCTAGCCTGGCCAGCGAGCAGAATACTGTCCGGGTGGCCGCAGTCTCGGCTTTTGGAATGTTCAGGTCATGTGTCGCTGGTCCCAGGTCCTTCCAGAAGCCGTTGACCTCAGTAAATCAGTTCGCTCTCCGGTTATTTTAGTCATTCATGCAAGGGGTAATGACCTCTGCCTGTTAAAAATCGCAGAGCTGATTACCCTGATTAGAGCAGACTTGGAACTGCTTCCTTCCTTCTTTCACGAGGTTGTGATAGTCTGTTAGGAAATCATTCCCAGGGTCACGTGGCAAGGTGCCAGGGATTCCCACGCGATAGAGAAGGCCAGGAGAACGGTCAATGCCCAGATCGCCCGATTTGTCCATTTACAGGCGGGGGTGGTAGTGCGTCACCGCCAGCTGGAGGGTGATAACATGCGGCTTATGCGGCCTGATGGGGTTCACCTTAATGACATTGGGTTAGACATCTTCTTGTCAGGATTGCAGGATAGTGTGGAGCATGCTTTGTTTTTGTTGGGTGGGGGTCGGAGCGCCATGTAGGGGTACACGGGCTCCTCAGTGAAGGTCGGTGTGAGTAAAATAAAGATGGAGAATACTGCTTCTTGATACTCCGAGTTTTTCCATGTTTTGATATTGCAAAGTTGGTGGTAAATCAACAAAGAAGGTGTCTTGGTGTGGTTTAATCATTAGCTGCAAGCGTTTAAAGGTGGGGGCAAGGGTTATAATTCTCGGCAGTCTTCCTCCCTCTGCACTGGACTTTACTCTTCTCCGGAGATCTTGTATTTCTACAGACTGTGTACGGCTTTCAGGTAAGACATTCATCTCTTATATTCAGGGTCTCTTGTGATATGGTGGGGGTCTCACACTGCTCCCTGATATGAGGAGGTCAAAGACTTCCAGGAAGATCCACTTCTAGGTCAGGTTCAGGGAGTTAATACTGACTGAAGAAAATCCGGGGTGTGACACAGAGAACAAGGTGCGGTTATATACTCTAACTATACAGCCATATACCTGACCACATACCGTCCACACACAGGACAAGCTGCGGTTATATACTGTAACTATACAGCCAGTCATATACCTGACCACATACCGTCCACACACAGAACAAGCTGCGGTTATATACTGTAACTATACAGCCGGTCATATTCCTGACCACATACCGTCCACACACAGGACAAGCTGCAGTTATATACTGTAACTATACAGCCGGTCATATACCTGACCACATACCGTCCACACACAGGACAAGCTGCGGTTATATACTGTAACTATACAGCTAGTCATATACCTGACCACATACCGTCCACACACAGGACAAGCTGCGGTTATATACTGTAACTATACAGCCGGTCATATACCTGACCACATACCGTCCACACACAGGACAAGCTGTGGTTATATACTGTAACTATACAGCCAGTCATATACCTGACCACATACCGCCCACACAGAGGACAAGCTGCGGTTATATACTGTAACTATACAGCCGGTCATATACCTGACCACATACCGTCCACACACAGGACAAGCTGCGGTTATATACTGTAACTATACAGCCAGTCATATACCTGACCACATATCGTCCACACACAGGACAAGCTGCGGTTATATACTGTAACTATACAGCCAGTCATATACCTGACCACATACCGTCCACACACAGGACAAGCTGCGGTTATATACTGTAACTATACAGCCAGTCATATACCTGACCACATACCGTCCACATACAGAACAAGCCTGCGGTTATATACTGTAACTATACAGCCAGTCATATACAGTGGATATAAAAAGTCTACACACCCCTGTTAAAATGTCAGGTTTCTGTGCTGTAAAAAATATGAGACAAAGATAAATCATTTCAGAGCTTTTTCCACCTTTAATTTGACCTATAAACTGTACAACTCAATTGAAAAACAAACTGAAATCTTTTAGGTAGAGGGAAGAAATAATATAAAAATAAAATAATGTGGTTGCATAAGTGTGCAGACCCTTAACCACTTCCCATCTGGGCCCTTTGCCCCCTTCCTGACCAGGCCAAATTTTGCAAAACTGACATATCTCATTTTATGTGGTAATAACTTTGGAACGCCTTTATTTATCCAAGTCATTCAGAGATTGTTTTCTCGTGACACATTGTACTTCATGATAGTCATAAATTTGAGTCAAAATATTTCACCTTTATTTATGAAAAAATCCCAAATTTACCCAAAAATTTGAAAAATTCGCAATTTTCTAAATTTCAATTTCTCTGCTTTTAAAACAGAAAGTGATACCTCATAAAATATTTATTATTTAACATTCCCCATATGTCTACTTTATGTTGGCATCATTTTGGAAATGTCATTTTATTTTTTTAGGACGTTAGAAGGCTTAGAAGTTTAGAATGAATTCTTCAAATTTTTAAGAAAATTGCCAAAATCCACTTTATAAGGACCAGTTCAGGTCTGAAGTCACTTTGTGGGGCCTACATAGTGGATACCCCCATAAATGACCCCATTGTAGAAACTACACCCCTCAAGGTATTCAAAACCGATTTTACAAACTTTGTTAACCCTTTAGGCGTTCCACAAGAATTAAAGGAAAATGGAGATCAAATTTTAAAATTTCACTTTTTTGGCAGATTTTCCATTTTAATCCATTTTTTTCTTTAACACATCGATGGTTAACAGCCAAACAAAACTCAATATTTATTACCCAGATTCTGCGGTTTACAGAAACACCCCACATGTGGTCATAAACTGCTGTATGGGCACACGGCAGGGCGCAGAAGAAAAGGAACTCCACATGGTTTTTAGATGCCATGTCCCATTTGAAGCCCCCTGATGCACCCTTACAGTAGAAACTCCCAAAAAGTGACCCCATTTTGGAAACTAGGGGATAAGGTGCCAGTTTTATTAGTACTATTTTTGGGTACATATGATTTTTTGATCATTCATTATAACACTTTATGGGGCAAGGTGACCAAAAAATTGGTTGTTTTAGCACAGTTTCTATTTATTTATTTTTACAGCGTTCACCTGAGGGGTTCAGTCAAGTGACATTTTTATAGAGCAGATTGTTACGGACGTGGCGATACCTAATATGTATACTTTTTCTCATTTATTAAAGTTTTACACAATAATAGCATTTTTGAAACAAAAAAATTATGTTTTAATGTGTCCATGTTCTGAGAGCTATAGTTTTTTTATTTTTTGAGAGATTTTCTTATGTAGGGGCTCATTTTTTGCGGGATGAGGTGACGGTTTTATTGGTACTATTTTGTGGGACATACGCGTTTTTGATCACTTGGTGTTGCACCTTTTGTGATGCAAGGTGACAAAAATTGCTTGTTTTGACAGTTTTTTTTTTTTTTTTTTTACGGTGTTCACCCGAGGGGTTAGGTCATGTGATACTTTTATAGAGCTGGTTTTTACGGACGCGGCGATACCTAATATGTCTATTTTATTTTATTTTTTCTATTTTTAATTTTTTTTTTTTATTCCTTACTTGGGAACTTTTTTTTTTTTACATGTGAAACTTTATTTTATTTTATTTTTTCAACCCTTTATTTTTTTTTTACACTTTTCGTCCCCCATAAGGTCATACAAGACCTCTGGGGGACATTTGCTTCACTTTTTCTTTTTTTTTTCACAGTTGATTTCTCCTGTAACTGGGGCTGACATAGTAGCCCCAGTTACAGGACAAATGCACCCCTATAGAGGCTGTACAGCAGCAATCCTGCGCTGTACAGCCTCACAGCAGGGCTGATCGAGGTCTGTGGATGACCTCACACAGCTCCTGCACACTCCGGTCACGGCGGTCACATGACCGCTGGGCCGGAACAGGAAGCGCACAGCGCTTCCTTCTCTGCAGACACAGCGCTCGGTGAGCGCTGTGTCTGCAGCGATCGTGAAGGCAGGGACACCTGGGAACTGTCCCTGCCTCCTCTCTGGGTTGCCCTGCTGTCACTGACAGCAGGCAACCCCATCAGCAGCTGCACGATTAGCGTGCAGCTGCTATTTCTGACAGGACGTTCTAAAACGTGCTGTCAGAAATAGACGTCCACCCATAGGACGTTTATATCCTATGGGCGGACGTGAGGCGGTTAAACTACTACTTTGTTGAAGCACCTTTTGATTTGATTACAGCACTCAGTCTTTTTGGGTATGAGTCTATAAGCATGGCACATTTTGACTTGGCAAGATTTGCCCACTCTTCTTTGCAAAACACTCCAAATCTGTCAGATTGTGAGGGCTTCTCCTGGGCACTGCCCTCTTCAGATCACCCCACAGATTTTCAATCGGATTCAGGTCTGGGCTCTGGCTGGGCCATTCCAAAACTTTCATCTTCTTCTGGTGAAGCCCTTCCTTTGTTGATTTGGATGTATGCTTTGGGTCGTTGTCATGCTGAAAGATGAAGTTCCTCTTCATGTTCAGCTTTCTAGCAGAAGCCTGAAGGTTTTGTGCCAATATTGACTGGTATTTGGAACTGTTCAGAATTCCCTCTAGCTTAACTAAGGCCCCAGTTCCAGCTGAAGAAAAACAGCCCCATGCATGATGCTGCCTCCTCCAGGCTTCACTGTGGGGATGGGGTTCTTTTGGTGATGTGTAGTGTTGTTTTTGCGCCAAACATATCTTTTGGAATTATGGGCAAAAAGTTCAACCTTGGTTTCATCAGACCAGAACACCTTTTCCCACATGCTTTTGGGAGACTTCAGATGTGTTTTTGCAAAATGTAGCCTGGCTTGGATGTTTTTCTTGGTAAGAAAAGGCTTTCGTCTTGCCACTCTACCCCATAGCCCAGACATATGAAGAATACTGGAGATTGTTGTCACATGTACCACACAGCCAGGACTGGCCAGATATTCCTACAGCTCCTTTAATGTTGCTGTAGGCCTCTTGGTCGCCTCCCAGACCAGTTTTCTTCTCGTCTTTTCATCAATTTTGGAGTTACGTCCAGTTCCAGTTTTCTTCTCGTCTTTTCATCAATTTTGGAGGGACGTCCAGTTCTTGGTAATGTCACTGTTGTGCCATATTTTCTCCACTTGATGATGACTGTCTTCACTGTGCTCCATGGTAGATCTAATGCCTTGGACATTCTTTTGTCCCCATCTCCTGACTGATACCTTCTAACAATGAGATCCCTCTGATGCTTTGGAAGCTCTCTGTGGACCATGGCTTCTGCTGTGGGATGCGACTAAGAAAAGGTCAGGAAAGACCAACTAGAGCAGCTGAGCTTTATTTGGGGTTAATCAGAGGCACTTTACATGATGGCCGGTGTATGCTGACTCCTATTTAACAGGATTGTGAATGTGATTGGTTAATACTGAACACAGCTACATCCCCAGTTACTTTGTTAACTATTTAGCAGGACATGTAGAGCGGCGCCCAGGGATGGCCCTGCACTTACTATTATATCTGGGTGCCGCTCCGTTCGCCTGCTGTGGCCCCCGTTACCATCTGCCACGTTGTATGCTAATCACTACTATCTTCGTACAAGGGAGGAGACATCAGCTTCTGTCCCTGGCCGTTCCTTCTCCCTGCCTGTAGCGCTGTCCAATCGCAGTGCAGAACGGGAGAAGAAACGCCCAGGGACAGAGACTGATGTCTCCTCCCTTGTGCGAAGATAGTAGTGCGAACGGAGCGGCACCCAGATATAATGGTAAGTGCAGGGACATCCCTGGGTGCCGCTCTACATATCCTGCTAAATAGTTAACAAAGTCCGGACCCATGAAAGGTCCTCTTTAACTGACTACAACAATTCTCCCATTGTTTTCAGAAAACTTGCATTCTTCAAAACAGCCACAAGAGGGTAGCAGAGCTCAAACACGCCAGTAAGTTTCTACAAAAGGCGGCAGGGCCACAGATCATGTCTAGGGTTGAGCGAACCCGAACTGTAAAGCATCTGTACATTTCAGTAAAAGTTCGGGTACGGTGTTCGGCGCTTTCTTAGCGCTTTTTGAAAGGCTACACAGCAGCCAATCAACAAGCATTTAACTGTGTGCCCTTAGAAGCCCTTACAGCCATGCCTACTAATGGCATCGCTGTGATTGGCCAGTGTAGCTTGTGACCCAGGCTCTATATAAGCTGGAGTCATGTAGCGCTGCACGTGTAGGGAGAGGATGCGGCTGCTGTGAGGGAGAGAATAGGAGAGAATCTTTGCTCAAAACGTGAATCTAACTCAGCGATCTACATACATTGTGTTTTGTGGGTGCAGGGCACAATTTTTTTATCCTGCCCTGAGCCCAGTGACCGAAAAAAAAATAACTTTTATAAGTCAGTTAGGTGGGCAGCGGCGGCCATTTTATGCAAGCTCTGTGCACCAGCACTGCATCTGAGCTTTTGGGACAAGCTTTAAAAACAGCACAAATAATCTGTTTGTAAAAAAAAAAAATCACAATTTTTTTTGGGCAATTTGCAACATCTGGTGCATTTGCAGGCTTAGTCAGTGTGCAATTTAAGCTAGAAATACAGCCATAATTTTCTGGGTTTTTAAAAACACACTTTTTTGCCAAAAAACACTATTTTCCAGATCTGCAAGTGTTAAATTCAAGTTTAATATATACAGCTTTCATATTCTGTTACAAAAAAAAACACTTTTTTTGGCAATATACAACATCTGGATTAGTGAGTGTGCAATTTAAGCTAGAAATACTGCCATCATTTTCTGGGGTTTTAAAAACACATTTTTTTGCCAGATTCCACTATTTTCAGGCCTTGCAGCATCAGCACGTTTGAAATTCCAGGGTTATATACTGCTGTCAAATTCAGTTATTAAACAAACGCAGATGTCATTGTGAGATACCGCCTTTACATACTGTCTTTGTATGTAAAGGCGGTAATAAAGCCATTTTGGGCACAATTCTTTGATAGCGTACTAGTGTGGATCAGGGCGTGTGAGATACACCCTTTTAATATAGGGGTTCTATTCAGGTATTTGAAATACAGCCATTTTGGGCAAACAAAATTAAAAGAAGGCCTAGTGTGGATCAGGGCGTGTGAGATACACCCTTTAAATACAGGGGTTTGATTCTTTTTATTAATAAAACACCTTTTTTTGTGCAAAATACACAATTTTTCAGGCCTTGCAGCATCAGCACGTTTGAAATTCCAGGGTTATATGCTGCTGTCATATTCAGTTATTAAACTAACACCCGTTTGGGAAAAAAAGTTTATTTTGCAGCCTTTGCTGCATATGTCATTGTGAGATACAGCCTTTACATAGTGTGGTTCTATTCAGATATTTGAAATACCGCCATTTTGTGCACAAATCTTTAATTGCGGCCTAGTGTGGGTCAGGCCGTGTGAGATACACCCTGTATATACAGGGCTTATATTCTTCTATTAATAAAACACCCTTTTTGGGGCAAAATACACAATTTTTCAGGCCTTGTAGCATCAGCTCGTTTGAAATTACAGGCTTATATACTGATGTCATATTCAGTCATTAAACTAACACCCGTTTGGACAAAAAAAAATTAGTTGGCAGCCTTTGCTGCAGATGTCATTGTGAGATACACCCTTTAAATACAGGGGTTCTATTCAGGTACAAACCGGATTCCAAAAAAGTTGGGACACTATACAAATCGTGAATATAAACTGAATGCAATGATGTGGAGGTGCCAACTTCTAATATTTTATTCAGAATAGAACATAAATCACGGAACAAAAGTTTAAACTGAGAAAATGTACCATTTTAAGGGAAGAATATGTTGCATCAGAATTTCATCGTGTCAACAAATCCCCAAAAAGTTGGGACAAGGCCATTTTCACCACTGTGTGGCATCTCCACTTCTTCTTACAACACTCAACAGACGTCTGGGGACCGAGGAGACCAGTTTCTCAAGTTTAGAAATAGGAATGCTCTCCCATTCTTGTCTAATACAGGCCTCTAACTGTTCAATCGTCTTGGGCCTTCTTTGTTGCACCTTCCTCTTTATGATGCGCCAAATGTTCTCTATAGGTGAAAGATCTGGACTGCAGACTGGCCATTTCAGTACCCGGATCCTTCTCCTACGCAGCCATGATGTTGTGATTGATGCAGAATGTGGTCTGGCATTATCTTGTTGAAAAATGCAGGGTCTTCCCTGAAAGAGATGACGTCTGGATGGGAGCAGATGTTGTTCTAGAACCTGAATCTATTTTTCTGCATTGATGGTGCCTTTCCCGACATGCAAGCTGCCCATGCCACACGCACTCATGCAACCCCATACCATCAGAGATGCAGGCTTCTGAACTAAGCGTTGATAACAACTTGGGTTGTCCTTGTCCTCTTTGGTCCGGATGACATGGCGTCCCAGATTTCCAAAAAGAACTTTGAATCGTGACTCGTCTGACCACAGAACAGTCTTCCATTTTGCCACACTCCATTTTAAATTATCCCTGGCCCAGTGAAAACGCCTGAGCTTGTGGATCTTGCTTAGAAATGGCTTCTTCTTTGCACTGTAGAGTTTCAGCTGGCGACGGCGGATGGCACGGTGGATTGTGTTCACTGACAATGGTTTCTGGAAGTATTCCTGAGCCCATTCTGTGATTTCCTTTACAGTAGCATTCCTGTTTGTGGTGCAGTGTCGTTTAAGGGCCCGGAGATCACGGGCATCCAGTATGGTTTTACCGCCTTGACCCTTACGCACAGAGATTGTTCCAGATTCTCTGAATCTTCGGATGATGTTATGCACAGTTGATGATGATAGATGCAAAGTCTTTGCAATTTTTCGCTGGGTAACACCTTTCTGATATCGCTCCACTATCTTTCTGCCCAACATTGTGGGAATTGGTGATCCTCTACCCATCTTGGCTTCTGAGAGACACTGCCACTCTGAGAAGCTCTTTTTATACCCAATCATGTTGCCAATTGACCTAATTAGTGTTATTTGGTTTTCCAGCTCTTCGTTATGCTCAAATTTACTTTTTCCAGCCTCTTATTGCTACTTGTCCCAACTTTTTGGGGATTTGTTGACACCGTGAAATTTTGAATCAACGTATTTTTCCTTTAAAATGATACATTTACTCGGATTAAACGTTTGATCTGTCATCTACGTTCTATTACAAATAAAATATTGACATTTGCCATCTCCACATCATTGCATTCAGTTTTTATTCACAATTTGTTTAGTGTCCCAACATTTTTGGAATCCGGTTTGTATTTGAAATACCGCCATTTGGTGCACAAATCTTTAATTGAGGCCTAGTGTGGGTCAGGCCATGTGAGATACACCCTGTATATACAGGGCTTATATTCTTCTATTAATAAAACACCCTTTTTGGGGCAAAATACACAATTGTTGCGGCCTTACATTATCAAGATGTTTGAAATTCCCTTTAAATACAGGGGTTTTATGCAGGTATTTGAAATACAGCCATTTTTGGCAAACAAATTTTATTGAGGCCTAGTCTGGTTCAGGGCGTGTGAGATACACCCTGTACATACTGTCGTTCTATTCTACTATTAATTAAACAGCCATTTAGGGCAAGATCCTAAATTAGAGAAATATGAGGAGAGCGTCAAATAAGGGACGTGGCCCAGGTCGTGGTGCTGCTAGTGGAGCTCCTGTTGCAGGCAGAGGACGTGGACGATCTGTGCCAGCTACATGCACAAGTGAAACCCCTTCCTCAGGTGAGAGTAGGCAACAGAACCTGCAGCGGTATTTGGTTGGGCCTAATGCGGCTCTACGAATGGTGAGGCCTGAACAAGTACAGGTGATAGCAGATTGGGTTGCCTCCAGTTCCTTCACATTGTCTCCCACCCAGTCTCATGCTGAAAGATCAGAGTTGGCACCTGCAGCCGATGTCCATCAGTCTTTCACCTCACCCTCTTGCAAATCAGCAAAGCAGTCTGAGCCCCAAGTCATGCAGCAGTCTCTTCTGCTTTTTGATGACTCTGTTAGCAGGGTTTCCCAGGGCCATCCACCTAGCCCTGCCCCAGAAGTGGAAGAGATTGAGTGCACCGATGCCCAACCACTTATCTTTCAAGATGAGTACATGGGAGGACCATAGCAGCACGTCTCGGATGATGACGAAACACAGGTGCCAACTAGAGATGTCCCGAACTATTCGCCGGCGAATAGTTCCCGGCGAACATAGCTTGTTCGCGTTCGCCGCTGCGGGCGAACATATGCGATGTTCGGCCCGCCCCCTATACGTCATCATTGAGCAAACTTTGACCCTGTACCTCACAGTCAGCAGACACATTCCAGCCAATCAGCAGCAGACCCTCCCTCCCAGACCCTCCCACCGCCTATCAAAAAGCAAGGACAGCATCCATCTTAGATTAATTCTGAAGCTGCAGTGTCACAAAGTTGTAATCGTAATGCGAATAATGCAGGTTATATTAATCGCATTGCGATTACAACTTAGAGCTGGGTTCCTAATGTTTATATTGATAGAATATAACGAAGGTTGAGAATATAGTGCTATATTCGTTGTCAATTCTAGCAATACAACCATTAGGAACTCAGATCTAAGTTGTAATCGCAATGCGAATAATGCAGGTTATATTAATCGCATTGCGAATTCAAGCTAAGTTCCTAATGGTTGTATTGCTAGAATTGACAAATATAACGAATATAGCACTATATTCTCAATCTTCGTTCTATTCTAGCAATACAACCATTAGGAACCCAGCAGCTCTAAGTTGAATTCGCAATGCGATTACAACTTTCTCAAATCCGACAGTACATTCTAGCATAGAGCCGTTCCCATGGTGATGGGGACGCTCCATGAGCACGGAAGTCGGCAGAAGCTCTAAGTTGAAATCACAATGCGATCAATTGAAGTTCTATAAATCGCATTGCGATTTCAACAGAACTTCTGCTGACTTCCGTGCTCATGGAGCGTCCCCATCACCATGGGACCGACTCCATGCTAGAATGTACTGTCGGATTTGAGAAAGTTGAAATCGCAATGCGATTAATTCAAGTTCTATAAATCGCATTGCGATTTCAACTTACCACACTCTGCGTCAACTACGCAATTTTCCATGGGAGTTTTGCCATGGATCCCCCAGTCCAGGTGTTAGTCCCCTTGAAATAACTTTTCCATCACTATTGTGGCCACAAAGAGTCCCTGTGAGTTTTCAAATTCGCCTTCCTAGTGATGTCTATTGCGGTTCGCACGTTCGCGAACATTTGCAGAAACTCGCGTTCGCCGTTCGCGAACGGAACATTTTTTGTTCGCGACATCACTAGTGCCAACTGCTGGGGCTTTCGAAAGTGTGCAGACTGACAAGGAAGGCAGGGGTGAAGACTGGGTGGAAGATGATGTGGAGGACGATGAGGTCCTCGACCCCACATGGAATCAAGGACATGCGAGTGACCTATGTAGTTCGGAGGAAGAGGCGATGGTCGCACAGAGCCACCAGCAAAGCAGAAGAGGGAGCAGGGTGCAAAAGTGGAGCGGCCGTCCTCTACGCCTGCTACTGCCCACCGGAGCAATGGACCAAGCACACTAAAGCCAGCTCCAAGGAGTTCCCTAGCATGGCAGTTCTTCAGACAATGTGCTGACGACAAGACACGAGTGGTTTGCACGCTGTGCAATCAGAGCCTGAAGCGAGGCATAAACGTCTCAACTTGAGCACAACCTGCATGACCAGGCATTTAAGTGCAAAGCACGAGCTGCAGTGGAGTAGACACCTCAAAAACCAAGAAAGGTCTCTGGCTCCTCCTGCTTCCTCTTCTGCTGCAGTCTCGGGCTCTTCATCCACCTCTGGAGTGACAGTGCCACCTGCCACCCCGCAAACAGAGGATCTTCCAGCAACACCAACACCTGGGTCACCAAGCATCTCCACAATGTCCCACGGAAGCGTTCAGCTCTCCATCTCCCAAACGCTGGAGGGGAAGAGGAAGTACCCCCTTACCCACCCACGATCACTAGTCCTGAATGCCAGCATTTCTAAATTACTGGCCTTTGAAATGCTGTCATTCCGTCTGGTAGTGTCAGGAAGCAGGGGGTGTTACCCATACTCTGGGACCACGGGCACGGCGCAGGGCACGGGTTCCCCTTCAGCTCGGTAGAACACCTGGTGCCCGAGGTGTGGATGCACGGCGTGTGTGCAGTACACAGGCTGCTCGCACATTTCCGGGTGCATAGAGTTCCTGCATTATCCGGCTGTCAGGTGTGAGCCTTGCTGAGGGAGATTCCCAGTACACACCTTCCACCTTCCTCGCCTGCCATTGGTTCCTGGGGAGGGTGGTTCCTACCTTCCCTGGCTATAAAGACCTGGCCTGAGCTCTGGTTCATTGCTGAGTTATTCCACCTTATGGTGAACACCTAGCCTCCCTGCAGATCCTGCTATTGCCTGTTGTTTCTTTGTATCCTTCCCTGCTACTGACCCCTGGACTGTCTTCCGCCTTGAACCTTTGCTGCCTGCCTCGACCCGGATTGGATATTGACTACCCCTCTTGGATTATCCCTAAACTTGTACCGCGTTCTGGGCTGTCAGCTGCTTACTGCCAGTGGGTTCCGCATCCCACTACTGGCTCCCTGGGAGGTTCTGACAGAATAACTCAGCCTTCACCATGGAACCCGCAAAAGCAGTGGATCCCATGACGGCCATGGCCCAGCAACTTAACCTCATGACGCAGGCCTTCCAGGAGATGCAAGCGAGTCATGAGCATCTGCTGCAGAGGATTGCCACACAGGAGCAGCGCATCGCAGAGCGCACCGCGCTACCACCCTCGCCTCCCCCGCCGGCGCGCACCCTGGAAGTGGTCTCTAGCGAGCCGTCAGTCAGCCTCCCTGAGCGGTTTTCAGGAGATCGGAGGAAGTACCGCTCCTTCATCATCTCCTGCGAGCTGTTGTTTTCCCTGAAGCCACGTACATATGCCACGGACTTCGTCAAGGTACGCACGGCAATTTCCTTGCTCTCAGGGCCTCCCCAGACCTGGGCGCACCAACTCCTACTAGCCGATGACCCAGTGCTGGCATCCTGGAAGTCCTTTGCCGCAGCTATGCAAAGATTTTATGATGACCCCCTGCGTTCTTCAACCGCCAGGGGTACCTTGCGCACCCTCCGCCAGGGCAGACGTCCAGTGGAGGATTACATCATGGAATTCCGTGAGGTAGCCCCGGATTGACCAGTTCGAGGTGGACGAGGTGGCCTTGATTGACCAGTTCCGCATCGGTTTGTCCGAGCAGCTCAAGGATGAGCTCGCCCGCATTGGGGTGTCGGGCTCCTTGGGGGGCCTGATGGACTCAGTAACCCACCTGGATCGCCGCTTCCGGGAGAGACGACAGGAGCGACATCAGACCCCGCCTCTAACGGAGCGCCGGTTGGAACCCTTAAGGCTTCCTGTTCCTGTGGCGGCAGACGGTAACCAGGAGGAGCCGATGCAGATCGGGGCTGTTCGGGGTCCCCTGTCCACGATGGAGAGAACCAGGAGAAGAACCTTGCATCTGTGTTTATACTGTGCAAAACCGGGCCATTTCCTGAAGGACTGTCCCATCAAACCTCCCGAGGGTAGGCCGGTGACACCCATGGTATGCGTTAACCTACCTATGTATAACAACTCGTCTCATCTCACCATCCCTGTTTCCCTGCAGCTGGACAACAACAATATTGATCTCTCTGCCATCATTGATTCGGGCGCAAGCAGCTGTTTTATGGACAAGGATCTGGCTTCCCAACTAGGCATCCCGTTGCGCCCTAAGAAGAACCCATCCCAGCTTCATCTGGTGGATGGCAGCACCCTAAAGACGGGACCTATCGCCATGGAGTCACATCCCTTGTTCCTCCGCATCGGCCTTTACTATTCCGAGAAGATCGTGTGGGACATCGTGCCTTCCCCCTTGTTTCCAGTCATTTTAGGCATCCCCTGGCTTAGGAGACACAACCCCACGATTAACTGGACCTCTGGCTCCATCACCTTCACGCCCCCCTCCGGTTCTCCTATTCATGCGTCTCCGGCTCCTAGCCCTCCTACGGTTCTGGGCACCGTTGAACACAGACTACCCGACAAATATCGGGACTATGCAGACGTTTTTGAAAAAAAAAGAGCAGACGCCTTGCCACCACACAGGCCTTATGATTGCCCCATTGACCTGCTCCCTGGAGCCCCACTGCCGTACGGACGCTTGTACAATCTGTCCGAACCCGAGACCAGGGCCCTGAAGGACTACATAGAGGAGAGCCTAGCGAAGGGGTTCATCCGTCCCTCGACCTCTCCAGTTGGGGCCGGCATCTTCTTTGTGGGGAAAAAAGATGGGGGTCTCCGGCCCTGTGTCGATTACCGGGCCCTGAACGACATCACCAAGAAGAACCGGTACCCACTCCCTCTCATTCCCGACTTGCTGGACAGAGTTAAGGATGCCCGTTTCTTCACCAAGATCGACCTCCGTGGGGCCTACAATCTGATTCGTGTCAGGGAGGGGGATGAGTGGAAGACAGCATTCCGCTCACAGTTTGGGCACTACGAGTACCTTGTCATGCCCTTCGGGCTCTGTAACGCCCCTGCCACTTTTCAGTGCTTCATCAATGACGTCTTCCGTGACCTGTTGGATACCCATGTTGTGGTATATCTGGACGATATCCTTGTCTTCTCCAGATCACTGCCACAACATGAACGGCATGTCAAATCGGTGCTCCAGCGTCTGCGGACCCACAGTCTCTATGGCAAGCTTGAAAAAAGCACCTTCGAAGTCTCGTCCATTGAGTTCCTGGGCTACATCCTATCCCCAGGTCGAGTGGAGATGGACCCCAGGAAGATCCAGGCCGTCCAGAATTGGCCTGTCCCCCGCAATCGGCGGATGGTGCAGCAGTTCATTGGTTTTGCCAATTTTTACCGCCGATTCATTCGGAACTTTTCAGCGATCTGCGCTCCCATCACTGCTCTGACCAGGAGCAACACCCTGTTTGAATAGACCCCGAAGGTCCAACAGGCATTCCAGCACCTTAAGAGGCTGTTCACACAGGCACCTATACTGGTACAACCGGACGCCTCTTGCCCGTTTTTTCTGGAGACCGACGCCTCCGAGGGGGCTATCGGGGCTGTTCTCTCCCAGGTCCAAGGGGACAAGCAGCTTCTCCATCCCGTTGCCTTTTATTCCCGCAAACTCACCGGGGCCGAACGCAACTATGATGTGGGTGAGAGGGAGCTGCTCGCCATCAAGGACGCCCTGGAGGAATGGAGACATTTGCTGGAAGGAGCCGAAAACCCTGTGGTGGTGTACACCGACCATCGCAACCTCGAATATCTCCGCAGTGCCAAGCGACTGCGTCCTCGACAAGCCAGGTGGGCTCTCTTTTTCTCCCGTTTTCGCCTCCAGATTACCTATCGACCGGGATCCAAGAACGGCAAGGCTGATGCCTTGTCCCGTATGTGCTCCTCCGAGGCCGATCCTGCACCTCCGGAACCGATACTGCCAGCCGCATACTTTCTAGCCACCCAACACTCCTTGATCGAGAGGATCCGACGGGCCAGCATGCCAGCTCCAGAGGAGGCAGCCCATCTGCCAATGAAGCAGGGGCTTTGTTACCACCAACAGTGGATCTACGTCCCAGTCTCCCAGCGACTGCCTGTACTACAGCATCACCATGACCACCCCACAGCAGGCCACCGAGGTAGGCGCAACACCACGGAATGCATCCTACGTCAGTTTTGGTGGCCCTCTTTGGCAGCCGACGTACGCTCCTTCATAGAGTCTTGTTCCGTGTGTGCACTCTACAAACGTCCCACCTCAAAACCTGTTGGGTTATTACAGCCTCTGCCAGTGCCAACCCTTCCATGGCGCAACATAGCCATGGATTTCATTGTGGACTTACCGCCTTCACAAGCCTGTACCACCATCATGGTGGTGGTGGACAGATGTACCAAGATGTCCCACTTCATTCCGACCTCCGGTCTCCCGACGGCCCAAAAAACCTCAGAGTTGTTCCTCCAACACGTGTTCCGGTTGCACGGGCTCCCTGATTCCATCGTCTCAGACCGGGGCTCACAATTCACCTCCCGCTTTTGGACCCAGTTTTGCCGTAGCCTTCATATCACTCGCAGCCTGTCTTCTGCCTATCACCCCCAGTCCAATGGACAGACCGAAAGGACCAACCAAACCCTCGAACAGTTCCTTCGCTGTTACACATCCCATCTACAAGACGACTGGGTGAGCCATCTCCCCTTCGCGGAATTTTCCTTCAACAATCAGCTTCATTCCTCCACCGGGCTCTCACCATTCTATGCCAACTATGGCTATCATCCCGCAACTCTCCCGGATCTCCCCCTTGATGTCCCAGTGCCTGAAGTGGCTCAACGACTCCGGCTCCTACGAGAACTGAGGCAGACCCTAACGCAGCAACTCCAGGCCGCTCAGCAGCGGCACAAGATGCAGGCAGACCGTAGACGCACAGAATTCCCCAGGTACAAAGACGGGGACAAGGTGTGGCTTTCCACACAGCACCTCAAGCTGTCCTGTCCCTCCCGAAAACTGGGACCCCGTTACCTTGGTCCCTTTGAGATCGTGAGTATGGTCAACAACGTTGCAGCCAAGCTCCAGTTGCCTACTTCCCTGGGAATCCACCCGGTATTCCACTTGTCCTTGTTGAAACCACACCGTGCCAACCCGTTCCCGGACCGGGCACCTGCTCCACCACCTCCCATCCAGGTGAATAACGATGATGAGTATGAAGTCCAGGAGATCCTGGACTCCCGCCGCCGGCGTGGGGTCCTGGAGTATCTCATCCACTGGAAGGGGTACGGTCCCGAGGAGCGTTCCTGGGAGCCCTTGGGGAATGTCCATGCGGCCGCCAAGGTGCGGGCGTTCCATCGGGCTCACCCCGAGAGGCCTTCCCAGGGTCGCGTCCGGAGGCCGCTCCTTGGTGGGGGGCTCTGTCAGGAAGCAGGGGGTGTTACCCCTACTCTGGGACCACGGGCACGGCGCAGGGCACGGGTTCCCCTTCAGCTCGGTAGAACACCTGGTGCCCGAGGTGTGGATGCACGGCGTGTGTGCAGTACACAGGCTGCTCGCACATTTCCGGGTGCATAGAGTTCCTGCATTATCCGGCTGTCAGGTGTGAGCCTTGCTGAGGGAGATTCCCAGTACACACCTTCCACCTTCCTCGCCTGCCATTGGTTCCTGGGGAGGGTGGTTCCTACCTTCCCTGGCTATAAAGACCTGGCCTGAGCTCTGGTTCATTGCTGAGTTATTCCACCTTATGGTGAACACCTAGCCTCCCTGCAGATCCTGCTATTGCCTGTTGTTTCTTTGTATCCTTCCCTGCTACTGACCCCTGGACTGTCTTCCGCCTTGAACCTTTGCTGCCTGCCTCGACCCGGATTGGATATTGACTACCCCTCTTGGATTATCCCTAAACTTGTACCGCGTTCTGGGCTGTCAGCTGCTTACTGCCAGTGGGTTCCGCATCCCACTACTGGCTCCCTGGGAGGTTCTGACAGGTAGAGACGGATAGTTTTAACCCCTTAGGGACACAGCCTAAGGGGTTAAAAGGACAAGGCCATTTTTTGCAAATCACTTATCTTTCAAGATGAGTACACTTTAACTGCTGATAACTTTAAAACGCTTTGACTTATGCAGGCCATTCTGAGATTGTTTTTTTGTCACATATTGTACTTCATGACACTGGTAAAATTAATTAATTTTTTTTTATTATTATTTATAAAAAAATACCAAATTTACCAAAAATTTGTAAAAAATTGCAAATTTCCAAGTTTCAATTTCTCTACTTCTATAATACATAGTAATACCTCCAAAAATAGTTATCACTTTACATTCCCCATATGTCTACGTCATGTTTGGATCAATTTGGGAATGATATTTTATTTTTGGGGGATGTTACAAGGCTTAGAAGTTTAGAAGCAAATCTTGAAATGTTTCAGAAATTTTCAAAAACCCACTTTTTAGGGACCAGTTTAGGTCTGAAGTCACTTTGTGAGGCTTACATAATAGAAACCACCCAAAAATGACCCTATTCTAGAAACTACACCCCTCAAGGTATTCAAAACTGATTTTACAAACGTCGTTAACCCTTTAGGTGTTCCACAAGAGTTAATGGCAAATGGTGATAAAATTTTATAATTTAGATTTTTTGGAAAATTTTCCATTTTAATCCATTTTTTCCAGTAGCAAAGCAAGGGTTAACAGCCAAACAAAATGCTATATTTATTGCCCCGATTCTGTAGTTTGCAGAAACACCCCATATGTGGTCGTAAACTACTGTACGGGCACACGGTAGGGCGTAGAGGGAAAGGTGCGCCGTATGGTTTTTGGAAGGCAGATTTTGCTGGACTGTTTTTTTTTACACTATGTCCCATTTGAAGCCCCCCTGATGCACCCCTAGAGTAGAAACTCCATAAAAGTGACCCACCTAAGAAACTACACCCCTCAAGGTATTCAAAACTGATTTTACAAACTTTGTTAACCCTTTAGATGTTGCACAAGAGTTATTGGCAAATGGAGATGAAATTTGAGAATTGACATTTTTTGGCAAATTTTCAATTTTAATAAATTTTTTCCAGTAACAAAGCAAGGGTTAACAGCCATACAAAATTCTATATTTATTGCCCCGATTCTCTAGTTTGCAGAAACACCCCATATGTGGCCGTAAACTACTGTACGGGCACACAGTAGGGCGTAGAGGGAAAGGTGTGCCGTATGGTTTTTGGAAGGCAGATTTTGCTGGACTGGTTTTTTTGACACCATGTCCCATTTGAAGACCCCCTGATGCACCCCTAGAGTAGAAACTCCATAAAAGTGACCCCATTTTAGAAACTACGGGATAGGGTGGAAGTATTGTTGGTACTAGTTTAGGGTACATATGATTTTTGGTTGCTCTATATTACACTTTTTGTGAGGCAAGGTAACAAGAAATAGCTGTTTTGGCACCATTTTATTTTTTGTTATTTTCAACATTCATCTGACAGGTTAGATCATGTAATATTTTTATAGAGCAGGTTGTCACGGACGCGGCGATACCTAATATGTATACAATTTTTTTATTTATGTAAGTTTTACACAATGATTTCATTTTTGAAACAAAAAAAATCATGTTTCAGTGTCTCCATAGTCTGAGAGCCATAATTTTTTCAGTTTTTGGGCAAATATCTTGGGTAGGGTAGGATTTTTGTGGGATGAGATGACAGTTTGATTGGCACTATTTTGGGGTGCGTATGACTTTTTGATCGCTTGCTATTACACTTTGTGTGAAGTAAGGTGTCAAAAAATTCTTTTTTTACACCGTTTTTTTTTTTTACGGTATTCACCTGAGGGGTTAGGTCATGTGATATTTTTATAGAGCAGGTTATTACGGACGCAGCGATACCTAATATGTATACTTTTTTTTATTTATGTACGTTTTACACAATTATTTCATTTTTGAAACAAAAAAAAATCAAGTTTTAGTGTCTCCATATTCTGAGAGCCATAGTTTTTTCAGTTTTTGGGTGATAATCTTAGGTAGGGTCTCATTCTTTGCGGGATGAGGTGACGGTTTTATTGGTACTATTTTGGCTTACATACGACTTTTTTGATCACTTTTATTACCTTTTTTTGGGAAGTAAGGTGGGCAAAATTTTAATTTCATCATAGTTTTTTATTTTTTATTTTTATGGCGTTCACCGTTCGGGTAAAGTAACATGACCGTTTTATAGATCAGGTCGTTACGGACGCGGTGATATAAAACATGTGTAGGGAATTTTATTCATTTTTAATCAGTGATAAATGTGTTTTTTGAGTTTTACTTTTTTTTCACTTTTTTTCGACCCAGACCCACTTGGTTCTTGAAGATCCAGTGGGTCTGATATCTGTATAATACAGTACAGTACACTATATAGTGTATTGTACTGTATTTTACTTACACTTTGTCTGAACAGATCTATGCCTTTAGCACAGATCTGTTCAGCACCATGGACAGCAGGATGCCTGAGAAGGCGTCCTGTTGCCATGGGAACCTTCCCCGTCTGCCACAACTGAGCAGACGGGGAAGGGTAAGGACGGGGCTGTCGGGGGGCTGTCTGGGGGCTCTCTCCCTCTCCATTGGGGGGCTGCAAAGGCACAGCAGCCCCCCGATGGGAGAGGGAGGGAGCTCCCTGAGCTGTTAACCTTTTCCATACAGCGGTCCGTGCGCATCGCAGATGTCAGCCGTTTATACCAGGGTGTCAGCAATGTGATGGCACCCTGGATACCCACTAACCACCAACGATTATTCAAGGGGAGGCGGGCGGGGGATCGCGATCCCGCCTGCTGCACCGCCCGCAACCCTCCCCCTGCACCTCCCACCGGGCTAAAATCACTCAGGGGTGCAGGGGGGGGGGATACAGATAAACTTTAGGAATACTAAAGTTTTTGATCCCCGCGGTCAGGGACCGCGGGGATCAGAAACTGCAGAAATCGCAGCAAACCGCAGGTCTGAATTGACCTGCGGTTTGCCGCGATCGCCGACATGGGGGGTCACGGGACCCCCCGCGCATTTAGCCTAGGTGCCTGTTCAATGATTTGAGCAGGCACCGGGTTCCGATCACTGCCAGCCGCACGGCAGTGATCGAAAATACACAGGGCGTACATGTACGCCCTGTGTCCTTAAGTACCAGGGCACAAGGGCGTATCTGTACGCCCTATGTCCTTAAGGGGTTAAACTTAAACAAGTTCTACCACATTTAAGCTTCAATACTTTGTCCCACATTTCCGCTATACTCTTTTGGCCAACATTTGCGCCTCAATAGCTTTTCCCACAATTCCGCTTGACTCTTTTGGCCCACATTTGGGCTTCTGTAATTTGTCCCACATTTCCGCTATACTCTTTTGGCCAACATTTGCGCCTCAATAGCTTTTCCCACATTTCTTCTCGAGCCTAATTTTTTAAAATAAATTTATCTCCCTTAAATATGGTCTCTTTTTCTCACGCTCCCTCTCCGGCCTGGAACCCTGATTCCCCACCACCCGTAATCACCATGGTAGGTGCAGAAAAGAACATCGAAAGTTGATAGAGCAGATATTAAATTGGATCGTGAACATCACGAGGACGTGCGACATGGTGGGGCAGTAAGTGTGCACACGCCTACACGAACTGACTGACAGGGGTCAGCCCCTGCAACTTCTGGGTCTCCAAATTAGGCACATGGCTTGAGCTTGCCCTTTACACCTTGGAGGTGCTGGCATGCCCTGCAGCCAGTGTATTATCTGAACGTGTGTTTAGCACGACTGGAGGGGGTTATCACAGGTTATATATCCCAATGTTTTGGGGTGTACCCTAATTTAAAAAAATATAAATAAATTTTAAACCAAAAAGCAGTGTAGGCTACCTCCTCCTCCTCCACCGCCACTTTCACCTAACCACCACATCCACCACCTCCTCAACCTCCTACTCCTGTGATGGCTAACCTCCGGCACTCCAGCTGTGGTAAAACTACAACTCCCAAGATGTACACTTGCTTGGCTGTTCTCAGAACTCCATAGAAATGAATGAAGCATGCTGGGAGTCGTAGTTTCACCACAGCCATCACTGTCCTACTCCATATGGACCTGGTCCTCCTAGATCAAGATTATTATTTTTTATTTTTACGTATTTTATGTTATTTTAAGTCATTTCCCTATCCACATTTGTTTGCAGAGCACTTGCCATGCTCTTAACCACATTTTGATGACATTTGCAGCCCTCTAGCCCTTTCCATGACATTTTTACAGCCATTTTAGTGCTCAAAAGTTCGGGTCCCCATTGACTTCAATAGGGTTCGGGTTCAAGTTCGGGTCAATTGCGGACAAGAATAGGACATGTTCTATTTTTTTGCGGAAACGGAAGCACGGGTGCGGAAGTGTGGATCCGCAAATGCGGATGCAGACAGCACATTCCGGCCCCATTAAAAATGAATGGGTTTGCACCCGTACCGCAATATTGCGGAACGGATGCGGACACATTTTGCGGACGTGTGAATGGACCCTTAAAAGATATCCCTCAAAATGAAAATAAATAAAATTATTAAAGTTAAGCAAAAAGCATAGTAGGCAATAACAAATGCTTGGCGGCACTAAATCAGGTGCTCGGCGGCACCAAATCAGAAACCATATGTCCTGCCACAATCCGGGGGGTTCCAGTGCACATTGATGAATCCCGGAGGGAAAGCAAAAAACATCTATCCCTGGGCTAGATGATGATGTGGTATTGAAAGACAGGGTGGGCAAAGAACTGTCCCTGATATTGCCCTACAGGGGGGTGCTATTTTAACCACAGAGCACCCGCCCTGATAAGAGCGACCCTGTCCGGATCCTTACCCTATATAAAAATGGCCCTAGTAAGCCCCTAGCCCCTAAGTCCCTGACTTCCAGGTGATCACTATATAGATCTATGTGTTTGTGACTCATTATAAAAGTACTGTATTTTATAAGTAAATCGCACCTCTCTGTGTATCACACCTATCGATAGCACACCTATACCAGTTCTTAAAAGGACTTTTGTAGTCCTATTAGCTAGCGTTTGGTGTCCCTAACAGCCTGTCCCTGCTCCACACAGCAACCTCTCCCTACACTGGCAAAAAACACTGAATGTAAAATGGCGGCGAGATCAGGGTTTATTTATAAGGTAAGGGGTATGTCCATGTGCCAAAATGTCTCAATTGGCTGTCCTGTACCACCTGATGGATGTGTCATGGGTCAAAGTTCTTTACAATGTAAAAGAATATGGCAGGTGCAAATATCGCCATATGGTCCCATGTTCGGCGAATCGCGAACACGCAAAGTTCGCAGCGAAACGACTGCCGGGCGAACTGCAAGGCCATCTCTAGTCACAGGCTGTCTTCAGTAAAGGTTTCCCTATCTTTCCATGGTTTGAGCAGATTCACGTGGTACACCTGCTCCTGCTTTCGCCTCCCTGACTAATGTACCTTGTAATCTACCTCTCCAATTTTTTCAAGAACCTCGTAGGGCCCCTGCCACCTAGCTAGGAACTTACTGTCTACGGTTGGTACCAGAAACTGTCTACGGTTGGTACCAGAACCAATACCCGATCACCCGGGTTAATGTTCCGGACCCGAGCCTGCCGATTATAGACTCTACTCTGGGCTCGCTGCGCTGCCTCCATATGCTCCCTAACCAGAGGTAACACTGTTTCCATCCATCATTGCATCTGGGTGACATACTCAACAACACTTTTGTGCAGTGTGGGTTGTTGTTCCCATGCCTCTTTGGCCACGTCCAACAGACCGCGAGGGTGTCTGCCGTATAGCAGTTCAAAGGGCGAGAACCCAGTAGAGGCCTGTGGCACCTCTCGCACTCCAAACATGAGATAGGGCAGAAGAAGAAAATCCCAGTCCCTCCCATGCTTAGACACCACTCTATTTAGCATATTTTTTTATGTTTGATTAGACCTCTCTACCAGGCCATCCGTTTGCGGATGATACACGGACGTCCGTAGCTGTTTTATGTAGAGCAACTTACAAAGTTTCCTCATGACCTTGAACATAAACGGGGTCCCTTGGTCAGTCAGAACCTCCTTAGGCAGACCCACTCGAGAAAACATCTCCATTAACTCCTTAACTATGAGTGTGGCTGATGTATGACGCAGTGGCGTAGTCGAGGACGACCAAGATGTGTTGGTGCCCTCTAGGGGACTTCAGTACCGGGCCTACGAGATCCATAGCGATTCGCTCGAACGGGACCTCGATAATCGGGAGGGGTACCAGGGGACTACGGAAATGTGGCTGGGGGCTCGTTATCTGGCAGGTTGGGCAAGACTTACAATATTCTTCTACCTCTCTGAACACACTGGGCCAGTAAAACCTTAGTAGTTTCCGGTCCTGTTTTTTCTGCATTCCCAGATGACCCCCGAGAACATGCTGGTGTGGCTAACTCTAACACGAGTTTGCGATAAGCCTGGGGCACCACCAACTGTTCAATGGATTCACCTCGCAGCTGGTTTACCCGATACAACATATCTTGATGAACCACAAAACGGGGGAAACACCGACTCTGCCCCCGGTTGTTCTGGTTTCCCATCTATTATTAATAAATTTTTCCAGGCTCGGGATAGGGTTGGGTCCCGGTGTTGTGCAGAACCAAAATTATCCCCAGAGACATTGAGGTCTGCCAGCTTAGTACCCAGCGGCAAGTCCTCCGTGTCTCCCACCATCACACTTAGCGGGGTTGTCTCCCCCTCTTCCACTGAAGTGGCGGTCACCCCTACCGCTGACCCTTCAGACTCAGGTTCCCCGGGTTCTGGTCTTCCCCCTGAGTGGGGCCACTCTGATAGGGTTACATCTGTCTCACGGGTATCGGTAACTTTGGTATCCGGCCATAGTGCCGGGAAACCGGGGAAGTCTCTTCCAATTATTAGTTCATACTGTAATTTTGTGGCGACGGCCACCTCATGAGTCCACCTGTCGGCCACCGTTGACAGAGAGACCAGGGCGGTGGGATAGTCCTTTAAGTCTCCATGAATGCACACAATGCCGACACCAGGCTCCCTGAATCCAGCAGTGTCACCACAAGAGGGTCTCTCACTTACACCTGGCAGAGGTGGCTATTGTCTATAGTATCGGAGGTACCTGTGGCACACAGCTTCCTGCCATACAATAAGTGGCGGTAGCCATAGTTGGTATCCATTGGTTCACCCCGATGGGGACAGTCGGCCCTTGTGTCAAGGCTCCTGACACCGCTAGCAGACCACCGGGGCTGGGTCTGCAGAGGGTACATCCTGGGTGGGTCTGGGGTGGAGATTTCCGGGGATTGACTGGCCCACTCCCAAAAGAACCCCCCTGTAGTTTTCTGGTGGCCTCGTAGCGCTCCACCAGGTCGACCATCTCTAAGGCATTACCAGGAGACACCTGGCCGATGCAGTGCTGGAGAGGGTACGGCTAAGCCAGAACACATCCGCCAACAGACGGTCCAGCATAGCAGTGGGAGCCAATACGTCAGGCTGCAGCCATTTTTCCAACCGGTGTAGCAGGTCATAATATTGTGGTCTAGTGGGTTCAGCCGGGTTAAATTCCCACTGATACACCCGCTGGGCCCGGACCAATACATTCACCCCCAGTCTCGCCAGGATCTCACCTTTTACGGTCAGGTAGTCGGCCGCTTGATCATCGGGTAGATCGAAAAACACTTGCTGGGGTCGAGATGCCAGGAACGGAGCGACAACCTCAGCCCACTGGTCTCAGGGTCACCTCTCTCTCACGGCCACCTTTTCGAACACCGCCAGATAGGTCTCGACATCATCCGAGGGGGTCATCGTAGGGATCGCCGCACGGACAGCTTTCTTGGCATCGTGGACATTCTGATACGCTCCTGCCGCTTAAAACGCTATCACATGTTGTAATAGCAGCTGGTTAGTCTCCTGCTGCTGCTTGTTAGCCTCCCGTTGCTGCAAGTTAGCCTCCACAAGGGCTTTCATGACCGCCTCCGTTTTGTCAGGGGACACGGGTCGTAACCTTGCCGTCTTAATATAGGACATACACTCGTGCCCGGGAAAAAACAAAACTTTTTGGCCTTCAGGCCTGCCTCACTGCCTTTGCCCGCATCCGACACCAATTGTGGGGATTTGCTCTGGTAGACAAGCTAGCGGACGCAGTATAGAGGCAACCACAAAGTCTTTAACTTAAGTGATATTTTGCAATCTAGGTGTTTGTTCACACTATGAAAAGTCCACAGAACAAAAACCTTCACCTGGTTTGCAGTTTCTCCACCTGTGGCCCACAGCAGGCTTTAGAGGCCTGTTTCTCAGCATGCGGCTCCCAGCCCTTTTGTACGGCATAAGTTTTCAGATCCCAAAACACACAGAGACTGACAGCGCTCCACTGTCAGAGAGGAGTAATCCACACCCAGCTGAGACTGCTGGCTGGGTTTGATATAGGCCAGTAAAGACCCGGCCTGGAGCGTGGGGAGAAGCCACCCACCCAGCACTTTGGCTACTCCCAGTGAGAGCCAGCCTGGATCAGCTTATAGCCATACTAAAATAGCAACGTGTCAACCAGCACTAGCTACCGCTGATACTTGAAAATACCGGCTCTTACTTCACCGAGGCCAGGAACCTCGGTGACACATACCTTCTGTCAACGATGGACCCTTGCGCCTTCCTACAATTTATATATTTATAAAGCCTATCCCTCCTTTTGCTGGAAATAGACCAAAGGTGAACAGGCAAAGTGAGGTACTCTCCCAACGCCCTAAACAGCGAAGAGCTGGACTTTCCTTATTGCTTCACCAGGTCCCCTCAACTCCCTTTTGGGTTTGCCTTCAGCTTGTCCTATTTACCCCGCAACCATCTACAAAGTTTGATTTACTTCAGGATGGAATATTCTTTGTCTTTGACAGGGGCACAGCACATATACATAGTGTGGGCATGGATGTATTAAACATTCTTAAATTATTTTTTTCTAAAACTGAGAACTATTTAACAGCCTGTTAAAACCAAATGCTAAAAACATTGTAGTCGCTGAACCAGCTCCCAAAACATTGTTCTGGCCATGATGTGATTACTTTCAGAATTTTCTCGTCAGTTCATTTGAAAAAATCAGTTTCTTCAGATGCTTGGTGATCCTTCCATCAGGGACAGTGTTGTCCAGAATGTAAATGCAGCAGGAACTTCCAATGATTTTGTAGACCCCTCCTTTTTCTGCTGTCAAGGACCAGTCGGTTCTGTCAGGGCTGGCCTTAGGTGTTCAGGCGCCCTGTGCGAGCTAATCTTGTGGCGCCCCCATCTTGTGCCAGTATCATAGTGCCATCTCTCCCCCCAATGTGCCAGTATCATAGTGCCATCTCCCCCCCAATGTGCCAGTATCAAGTGCCTCTCTCCATCCCACCCCCCATGTGCCAGTATCATAGTGCCAACCCCCCCATGTGCCAGTATCAAGTGCCAAACCCCCCCATGTGCCAGTATCAAGTGCCTCTCCCCCCCATGTCCCAGTATCATAGTGCCATCTCCCCCCCCCCAAAAAAAAGTACCAGTATCAAGTGCCTCTCTCCCCCCCATGTCCCAGTATCATAGTGCCATCTCCCCCCCAAAAGTGCCAGTATCAAGTGCCTCTCTCCTTCCCCCCCAATGTGCCAGTATCAAGTGCCTCTCCCCCCCCCCATGTTCCAGTATCATAGTGCCATCTCCCCCACCCCAAAGTGCCAGTATCAAGTGCCTCTCTCCCCCCCCCCCAAAAAAAAACCCACATACTTACCTCCATGTCAGCGATGTGATGCAGGCCTCTTCCGGCCTGTATGTCCATATATGGAGTCAGTGCTTGTGTATTTCAGAAAAGTTTCTGCTGGGACTCGAACCCACAACCTTCTGTATCAGAGGCAAGGCACTTAACCACACAGCTATAAGAGCTGCATAGCCACTGACTGAAAAAATATGAAACTTCTACTATAGACTCGTTTACAGCTTTGATAGCTAGTGTACATCCATACACATGACAGCTTCCCCAGTACACTCAGCTCTGCTATATCTCTATATATCTATCTACTGTATAGTAATACTTAGAGATATATAGATATAGCAGAGCTGAGTGTGCAGGGGCAGCTGTCATGTGTATTAGATGTAGCAGAGCTGGGTGTGCTGGAGCAGCTGTCATATATAGAGATATAGAAGAGCTGAGTGTGCTGGGGCAGCTGTCATATAGAGATATAGCAGTGCTGGGTGTGTTGGGGCAGCTGTCATGTGTATAGATGTACACTAGCTATAACAGCTATAACAGAGTCTACAGTAGAAGTCTCATATTTTTTCATGCAGCTATGCAGCTCTTATAGCTGTGTGGGTAAGTGCTTTGCCTCTGATACAGAAGGTTGTGGGTTTGAATCCCAGCAGACACATCTCTTCCTCTCCTGAGGACGGCAATACAGATGATTATGCCTGGGATTCGTCGGATTCGAATCTCGTAAATGAGAAGCGTGCAAGTTGTGACACAGGCAGGGTGTCTATAAAGTAGTAAGGGCGCTGCCGGGAGGTGAGAGAAGGCTGCTGCCATCCTGCATGTCGTTACAGTGTGTGGTGTTTGTGGCAGTCGCTACACCGGCCAAGGAGCCTCCTCGCTGTAGGCCATGGTGCCCTGTGCGGCCACACCCCAAAGGGAAAAGAACGCAGGTGTGAAAGAGCCCTAAGAAAAGGTCTTCGTCTTGCCACTCTACCCCATAGCCCAGACATATGAAGTATACGGGAGATTGTTGTCACACGTACCACACAGCCAGTACTTGCCAGATATTCCTGCAGCTCCTTTAATGTTGCTGTAGGCCTCTTGGTCGCCTCCCAGACCAGTTTTCTTCTCGTCTTTTAATCAATTTTGGAGGGACGTCCAGTTCTTGGTAATGTCACTGTTGTGCCATATTTTCTCCACTTGATGAAGACGGTCTTCACTGTGTTCCATGGTATATCTAATGCCTTGGAAATTCTTTTGTCCCCTTCTCCTGACTGATACCTTTTAACAATGAGATCCCTCTGATGCTTTGGAAGCTCTCTGTGGCTTTATTTGGGGTTAATCAGAGGCACTTTATATGATGGCCGGGCTATGCTGACTCATATTTAATATGATTTTGAACGTGATTGCTTAATTCTGAACACAGCTACATCCTCAGTTATAAGACAGTGTGCACAATTATGCAACCCCATTATTATTTATTTTGTTTTGTTTTCTTCCCTCCACCTAAAATATTTCAGTTTGTTTTTCAATTGAGTTGTACAGTTTATAGGTCACATTAAAGGTGGAAAAAGTTCTGAAATGATTTATCTTTGTCTCATTTTTTTACAGCACAGAAACCTGACATTTTAACAGGGGTGTGTAGACTTTTTATATCCACTGTGTGTATATATATATATATATATATATATATATATATCCATGAGAAAAATCTGGCAGCACTCCCTTCAAAAGTGACCCAGGGTGCCCGCGGTGGTCCCTCGATTCAGGACGGAAGACAATGAAGAAAATCCGCAGCACTCCTTGAAGAATAAAATGTGCTCTTTATTCACACATATCAAATGTTGACAACGTTTCGGTTCTCTCACAGAACCCTTTTCAAGTCAGGTGAAACATAAAGTGCAATAGTGCCAATTATTTAGATGTATTTATATTGGCACTATTGCACTTTATGTTTCACCTGACTTGAAAAAGGTTCTGTGAGAGAACCGAAACGTTGTCAACATTTGATATGTGTGAATAAAGAGCACATTTTATTCTTCAAGGAGTGCTGCGGATTTTCTTCATTATATATATATATATATATACAGTACAGACCAAAAGTTTGGACACACCTTCTCATTCAAAGAGTTTTCTTTATTTTCATGACTATGAAGGCATCAAAACTATGAATTAACACATGTGGAATTATATACATAACAAACAAGTGTGAAACAACTGAAAATATGTCATATTCTAGGTTCTTCAAAGTAGCCACCTTTTGCTTTGATTACTGCTTTGCACACTCTTGGCATTCTCTTGATGAGCTTCAAGAGGTAGTCCCCTGAAATGGTTTTCACTTCACAGGTGTGCCCTGTCAGGTTTAATAAGGGGGATTTCTTGCCTTATAAATGGGGTTGGGACCATCAGTGGCGTTGAGGAGAAGTCAGGTGGATACACAGCTGATAGTCCTACTGAATAGACTGTTAGAATTTGTATTATGGCAAGAAAAAAGCAGCTAAGTAAAGAAAAACGAGTGGCCATCATTACTTTAAGAAATGAAGGTCAGTCAGTCAGCCGAGAAATTGGGAAAACTTTGAAAGTAAGGGCTATTTGACCATGAAGGAGAGTGATGGGGTGCTGCGCCAGATGACCTGGCCTCCACAGTCACCGGACCTGAACCCAATCGAGATGGTTTGGGGTGAGCTGGACCGCAGAGTGAAGGCAAAAGGGCCAACAAGTGCTAAGCATCTCTGGGAACTCCTTCAAGACTGTTGTAAGTCCATTTCAGGGGACTACCTCTTGAAGCTCATCAAGAGAATGCCCAGAGTGTGCAAAGCAGTAATCAAAGCAAAAGGTGGCTACTTTGAAGAACCTAGAATAGGACATACTTTCAGTTGTTTCACACTTGTTTGTTATGTATATAATTCCACATGTGTTAATTCATAGTTTTGATGCCTTCATAGTCATGAAAATAAAGAAAACTCTTTGAATGAGAAGGTGTGTCCAAACTTTTGGTCTGTACTGTATATATATATATCCTATCTCTCACACTGTAACTATACAGCCATATACCTGACCACATACCGTCCACACACAGGACAAGCCTGCGGTTATATACTGTAACTATACAGCCGGTCATATACCTGACCACATACCATCCACACACAAGACAAGCCTGCGGTTATATACTGTAACTATACAGCCAGTCATATACCTGACCACATACCGTCCACACACAGGACAAGCTGCGGTTATATACTGTAACTATACAGCCGGTCATATATACCTGACCACATACCGTCCACACAGAGGACAAGCTGCGGTTATATACTGTAACTATACAGCCGGTCAGATATCTGATCACATACAGTCCACACACAGGACAAGCTGCGGTTATATACTGTAACTATACAGCCATATACCTGACCACATACCGTCCACACAGAGGACAAGCTGCGGTTATATACTGTAATTATACAGCCGGTCAGATATCTGATCACATACCATCCACACACAGGACAAGCTGCGGTTATATACTGTAACTATACAGCCATATACCTGACCACATACCGTCCACACACAGGACAAGCTGTGGTTATATACTGTAACTATACAGTCATATACCTGACCACATACTGTCCACACACAGGACAAGCTGCGGTTATATACTGTAACTATACAGCCATATACCTGACCACATACTGTCCACACAGAGGACAAGCTGCGGTTATATACTGTAATTATACAGCCGGTCAGATATCTGATCACATACCATCCACACACAGGACAAGCTGCGGTTATATACTGTAACTATACAGCCATATACCTGACCACATACCGTCCACACACAGGACAAGCTGTGGTTATATACTGTAACTATACAGTCATATACCTGACCACATACTGTCCACACACAGGACAAGCTGCGGTTATATACTGTAACTGTACAGCCGGTTATATACCTGACCACATACCGTCCACATATAGGACAAGCTGCGGTTTTATACTGTAACTATACAGCCAGTCATATACCTATATATAAAATATATATATAATATATATTACCTATAATAAAACAGAACTACAACTCCCAGCATTACCGGACTGTACTAGGGCATAAGTTGCAATTACATGTAGAGGGATATAATAGGACAGAACTATAACTCCCAGTATTTCTAGGATTATATGACTTTCCCAGAACACCACTAATCTCGCCTCCAGGCACCACACACAAGCGCCGGCCCCTCACAGCCACATCACACAGGTTTCACCAGTTGTCTGCACTGGTCACATGATGATGACATCACCAAAGGTCCTTCAGACTTCCCTGCTCTGCTATGCCTTGGCTTCCTGAACTGGTCACATGGTGATGATGACATCACCAAAGGTCCTTCTCCACGTCCAATAGTCTCCTCTCATAGGTAGCTATACAATTGGGTTGTGTTGCTTCAGCTTCCGACCCTTCTATTCAAAAGTCACATGACAAGAGAATGTCATGTGACCCAGTGACATCAGAAGGTCCGTTTCCTGCATGGAGTTTAGCCGCTACCTATAGAAGTGTAATTAATGGGTGTGGCCTATCCTCCTCTGCGGGCTCCCTTCCCACAGGGGCCCCATAGCAGCTGCCTGGTCTGCCTCTATTGGAGGTGCACCACTGCTGTTCATGTACTTACCTGAGGAAGGGGTCAATCCAACCCCGAAACACATTGTTGATCATGAATAGAGTTGAGTTCTTCTTCACTCAAGGTATCCCTGACTCTTCCTTGCCGTGCTGCCGATAAACTCCTTTATTTTTCTTCTTCCCTGGTTGATCATCTGACCCTGAGTACCGTAGGAGGGTGCGCAGCAGCAGGCGTCTACCGCGCTATGAGCGGTCTGAGTTGTACACTCAGCACAACAGCACCAGGTGGGAGGCTGCCCTTCTCCCTGTCAATCCCTCATACTCTGATCCTACACACCCAGCTCTCCTCTGCTTTCTTGATTAACACTAAACCTCATCAGCCAAATAAATGTGAAAATACAAACCTTACGTCAGAATGTGGAAAGGAAAATCTGCCGCTGCTTAAGGGGTTAAAGAAAATTCTGGAAATTCTCCTAAATGTAACAAAGGTTTTTTATGTTGCAGGAGATTTTGATATCGTCCCAGGTCCAGGATGAGCATTATAACCCCCAGCGATGGTAAGGATTCCTCCTCTTCTCTCCTATTATTGGATGTGGTGACTGATCTACGACATCTGTACCATTCTCACCTTCCAATGTCCTGATGAGGAACAGACTTAATAGGAAATGGGGTCACACTGCAGATATATACTGTGGTATGGCTGCTGCAGGGCCGGACTGCGATTAAAGGGGTAGTCTGCAATTTTGACATTGATGTCCTCTCCAGAATAGCTCATAGTTCACAAGGCTGCCATTGTAAGGTATGCTGACTGTATCTGTCTCGTGGATAGATTGTTGGCTTGCACATACCCAGCTTTTGGCATATAGCTTTTGTGTGGTTGTCTATTGTATGTCATAGGTAATGGGAGTCCAAGATGCATCCAGACATCCTTCCCATGCTGTTTTCAAACCATTTCAGTGGTGTTTCTATCAATTTCTAACCTTTTTTCTGTGAACCAGACACCCTCTCATCTTCAGAGCAAATGAGAAGTTGGAGCACCAGGAGGCAGGGCTGAATCCTTTGAGCATTGCTATGAAACACCCTCTGTGCTTTGCACACCCCTTCCCCCTTGATTGACAGGGTTAGACATGCTGAGGGCAGAGCCTTGTCCAATAGCTGTCTGCTAGCATCTACATGTCATATACACTATGTACTATAGCTACACCACACTGAGATCTGCTCAGAAAGCTAATCTAAATATTACTGCTTTCTTCACAATCCTCTATATTTATTTTCTTCCACATTTCTCCCATGAGAAAAGTCTATGTCCTTATCATATTGAGAATGTTTTTTAGAAGGCTAATAAATATTACTGGTTTCCTCTATAATCATATATTGTGTCTGTGAATAAACCAGTAATAGGTTATAGCAAAAAACAAACAAACACTATTTTGAATATTCTAAGGCTTTTTTATAATCATTAATATTATTATATGATTATATATGATGTATTATAGTATATCCTTTTAATATGGTTTTAAATAAAAGAGAAACTTCTCATTTGCGTATGAATAAAACACAGATATATCTGCAGCTGTTTATTATACAGAAAAAAATAAAGGTATCGCTTTAATCAGCATGATGAGTTTTGTTCATTCTACTTTTCTATTATAAAAAAGTCGTACGTACCCCAAAATGGCCCCAATGAAAACTCATCTCCCAAAAAACAAGCCTCATACATGTCCATCAGTGGAAAAATAAAAATGTTCTGGGTGAAGGGACACACTAAATACATTTTTTCAAGAAAAATAATTTTTGCTGTATTAAAGTAGATATACCTAAACACTATATAAATAGCCATAAACCCAGAATCCAAAAACTGTGGTGGAATCACTCAGTTTTTTTTCTTGTCATCACCCCTAATAATTTTTTTAATTTATGCAGTTCATTAGATGTACCCCAAAATGATACCATTAAAAAATATGACTAATCTTGCAGACAACAAGCCCTCACACGGGTATGTGGATGGAAGAGCAAAAAAGTTATGGCTTTTGAAATGTGGAGATGAAAAAGTTAAATAAAGTCACTAAGGATTAACTAGCAAATTAGACGGCGTCCTTAAAGGCAGTGTGTCAACAGAAAACGACCTGTTTTTATGTTAACCACTTCCAGACCGGGCCATTTACCCCCTTCCTGACCAGACTTAATTTTGCAAATCTGACATGTGTCACTTTATGTGGTAATAACTTTGGAACCAGGGGCGTAGCTAGAAATGCATGGGCCCCATAGCAAAAAAAAATTATGGGCCCCCCCCCCTCTGTGCCATCCACAGATCCCCCTCCCCTAAATAGTGCCATCCACAGATCCCCCCTCCCCTAAATAGTGCCATCCACAGATCCTCCCTCCCCTAAATAGTGCCATCCACAGATCCCCCTCCCCTAAATAGTGCCATCCACAGATCCCCCTCCCCTAAATAGTGCCATCCACAGATCCCCCTCCCCTAAATAGTGCCATCAACAGATCCCCCCTCCCCTAAATAGTGCCATCCACAGATCCCTCTCCCCTAAATAGTGCCATCCACAGATCCCTCTCCCCTAAACAGTGCCATCAACAGATCCCCCCTCCCCTAAATAGTGCCATCCACAGATCCCTCTCCCCTAAACAGTGCCATCAACAGATCCCCCCTCCCCTAAATAGTGCCATCCACAGATCCCCCCCTCCCCTAAATAGTGCCATCAACAGATTCCCCCTCCCCTAAATAGTGCCATCCACAGATCCCCCCTCCCCTAAATAGTGCCATCAACAGATCCCCCTCCCCTAAATAGTGCCATACACAGATCCCCCTCCCCTAAATAGTGCCATCCATAGATCCCTCTCCCCTAAATAGTGCCATCAACAGATTCCCCCTCCCCTAAATAGTGCCATCCACAGATCCCCCCTCCCCTAAATAGTGCCATCAACAGATCCCCCCCCTCCCCTAAATAGTGCCATACACAGATCCCCCTCCCCTAAATAGTGCCATCCATAGATCCCTCTCCCCTAAATAGTGCCATCCACAGATCCCTCTCCCCTAAATAGTGCCATCCACAGTGCCATCCACACTCCCCTAAATAGTGCCATACACAGATTCCCCCTCCCCTAAACAGTGCCATCCACAGTATCAGGTGCCTCTCCCCCCCTTCCCCCCATGTGCCAGTATCAGGTGCCAACCCCCCTCCCCCCATGGCAGTAACAGTCGGGTATTAAAAAAAATTAAATAAACACTTCTACTTACCTCCATATGTCAGCGATGTGATGCAGCCTCTTCCTGTGTCCCTCCCTGTATTGTGTCCCGCCCTGTATGTCCATATATGGAGTCACTGCTTGTATTTCAGAAAAGGTTTCTGCTGGGATTCGAACCCACGACCTTCTGTATCAGAGGCAGAGCACCTAACCACAAGACCATAAGAGAAGGCTTGCTGCTGACTGAAAAATTATGAGACTTCTACTGTCATAGCTGGCTAAGTGTACATCTATACACATGACAGCTGCTCATATATAGAGATATAGCAGAGCTGAGTGTGCTGGGATAGCTGTCATATAGAGATATAGCAGTGCTGGGTGTGTTGGGGCAGCTGTCATGTGTATAGATGTACACTTAGCCAGCTATAACAGTAGAAGTGTCAAATTTTTTCATTCAGCTGCAATGCCTCCTTTATGGCTGTGAGGGTTAATGCTTTGCCTCTGATGCACTGATACATTGGAGGTTGTGGGTTCGAATCCCAGACACATCAGGAGACTTTAGAATATATAGTAAGATTATAAGAGTATAAGAGCACATTAGCGAGGGGGCCTGAACATTAAGACCGCTGCTGTGAAGGGGCCCTGAACAGTAAGACATCGATATTTAACTAACTTGAAAATAAACTGTCGGGCCCCGAAGCAGCTGCTTCCCCGGTAGTTACGCCACCTCCTGGCTGCCTGTGTGTAGTGTCTGTGTGTGTTAAGAAAAAAAAAAATAAAATAAATAAATTTGAATGCGGTCGGACGGGCCCCCTAGTGGCGTAGGGCCCCATAGCCACTGCTATGGTTGCTATGGCGATCCCTACGCCACTGTTTGGAACGATTCTACTTAACCGAGCCATTCTGAGATTGTTTTCTCGTGACACATTGTACTTCATGTTAATGGTAACTTTGAGTCAATATGTTTTACCTTTTATTTATAAAAAAAATCCCAAAGTTTACAAAAATTTGAATCTCTTTGCTATTAAGACAGATAGTGATGCCTCATAAAATATGAATTAATTAACATTCTCCATATGTCTACATTATGTGGGCATCATTTTGGTAATGTAATATATATTTTTTAGGACGTTAGAAGGTTTAGAATTTTTGAAGCAATTTTTGAAATTTTTAAGAAAATTTCCAAAGTGTACTTTTTTAAGGACCAGTTCAGTTCTGAAGTCACTTTGTGGGGCTTACATAATGGAAACCCCCCATAAATGACCCCATTGTAGAAACTACACCCCTCAAGTTACTCAAAACTTATTTTACAAACTTTGTTAACCCTTTAGGCGTTCCACAAGAATGAAAGGAAAATGGAGCGGAAAAGAAATCGCTGGCAGGCTGGCGATTTTCAAAAAATCGCATCAGAAGCCAGTTAACACTTTATATTTATAAATAAAAGGTGTTAAATGGCTTCTCTGCTTCTCTGCTCCTCTGCTGGTCCTTTTCATCGGTTGGTCGCAGCAGAGGAGCAGACATCACAGTGAGTAGCCACCAAACACTTCACTTAGCCCCCAGATCACCCCCCATCACCCCAATTAACCCCTTGATCACCCCTTGATCGCCCCTGTCAATCACCTAGTGAAAGGGAAAAAAGTGATCAGTGTAAACTGTCACTTTTTTTTCCCACTGGTATTGACTGTTAGGTTTTAGGATAGTTTAGGCCCCTTGGTTAGGTAGTTAGCGATCGTTTAGCGCCCAGCCCACCGCACCGCAGTCACTGATTCGCTGATTAGCGTATCGCTAATCATTATTTGTACTTTTATAGTATCTGTAAGTGATCAGAACTGATCACAGTCAGATCTATAATAGTATTAGTGTCACCTTAGTTCGCCCTCCACCCAAAACGCAGTGTTTGCCCGATCAGGCCTGATCGGTCGCCCACACGTGCGTTCACCCACGCCCGCACCTCCGCAGTGACAAAAAAATATATATTTTTTGATCACTGCACAATCACTTTACAAGCACTGCGGCGATAAAAAAATCAGTTTTGATATTTTTTATCAACTGCAGCGGCCTCCGGTACTTCGCTAGCCTCCCCTTTGTAAGACAGGCTTGCTTTTTTTCTTGGGTAGTCTCAGGGAATACCCCTAAATTTAGTAGTCCAAATGGCAAACAAGGGGTATTCTTCTGAAGAGGCCTACAGGCTTCTGACCCAGTCGGATGAGGAATGGGAACCCTCATCTGACGAATCTAGCGGATCAGAATATGAACCTGTAGAAAGCAGTGGCAGTCTGACCCAAAGTTCGGACGAGGAGGTTGAGGTCTCTGATAGCACCAGGCATACCCGGCCCCGTGTTGCTAGACCAAAGGTTGCGCAGGATCCGCTTCAAGGGCAGCAGAGTGGGGCTGGCGCTGTCGGATTACGTGGTGAGGCATACACCAGCAGCGCAGCCCATCCTGGACCTAGTACCAGCACTGCCGTATAACATGGTGAAGTGGCGAGCACCAGAAGAGCAGTTGAAGCTGGTACGGTGGCACGTGCAATAGTTACCCCGTCGCAGCCACCGCACAGACAGGCCCGTAGAGCCCCTAGAGTCCCTGAGGTGCTGGCAAACCCTGATTGGCAGTCCCCAACTTCAGCCGCACCAATAGTTCCCCCTTTCACCGCCCAGTCTGGAGTTCGGGTTGAGACAGCTCAGATCGGTTCGGCCCTGGGATTTTTTGAGCTGTTCTTGACTGCGGAGCTCTTGGACTTAGTCGTGGCAGAAACAAATCGGTATGCCACTCAATTTATAGCCGCCAACCCGGGAAGCTTTTATGCCCAGTCTTTCCGGTGGAAACCCGTCCAAGTTTCCGAAATGAAAATTTTTCTGGGCCTTCTCCTCAACATGGGTCTAACCAAAAAGCATGAATTGCGGTCATATTGGTCCACGAACCCGATTCATCACATGCCCATGTTCTCTGCTGCTATGTCCAGGACACGATTTGAGACCATCCTGCGTTTCCTGCACTTTAGCAACAACAGCACCTCTCGTCCTAGAGGCCACCCAGCTTTTGACCGGCTCCACAAAATTCGGCCCCTCATAGACCACTTCAACACCAAATTTGCAGATTTGTATACCCCTGAGCAAAACATCTGCGTAGACGAGTTCCTTATACATTTTACCGGGCGCCTTGGCTTCAAACAATACATCCCAAGCAATGGTATGGGGTCAAATTGTATAAGCTCTGTGAAAGGGCCACAGGCTATACCCACAAATTTCGGATCTATGAGGGTAAAGATCAGACCCTGGAGCCGGTCGGTAGCCCTGACTACCTGGGGAGCAGTGGGAAGACAGTCTGGGTCTTGGTGTCACCCTTATTTGGCAAGGGGTACCATCTTTATGTGGACAATTTTTACACAAGTGTGCCCCTCTTCAGGCATTTGTTCCTAGAACAGATTGGCTGCTGTGGCACCGCGCGACCTAGTCGCCGGGGCTTCCCCCAACGGCTCGTTACCACCCATCTTGCAAGGGGGGAGAGGGCTGCCTTGTGTAACCAAGAACTGCTCGAGGTGAAATGGAGAGACAAGCGTGACGTTTACATGCTCTCCTCCATTCACGCAGACACGACAATACAAATAGAACGGGCAACCAGTGTCATTGAAAAGCCCCTCTCAGTCCACGACTATAACCTTCACATAGGAGGGGTGGACTTCAATGACCAGATGTTGGCTCCTTATTTAGTTTCCCGACACACCAGATGCTGGTATAAGAAGGTGTCTGTATATTTGATTCAATTGGCTGCATATAATAGTTTTGTTCTCTACAGTAAGGCTGGGAGAACAGGATCCTTCCTCAAATTTCAGGAAGAGATCATCGAGAACCTCCTGTAGCCAGGAGGTTCCGTGGCCCCATCCACCAGTGTAGTGAGCCGTCTACACGAGCGACATTTCCCCAATGTCGTTGCTGGTACCTCAACCCAACCGTCACCCCGAAAAAGATGTTGTGTCTGTAGCAGGAGTGGAATAAGGCGTGACACCCGCTATTTCTGTCCTGACTGCCCTGACCACCCTGCCTTATGCTTAGGGGAGTGTTTCCGGAAGTACCACACACAGGTACACTTAGCATAGGGATTGCATCTCACAGGACAGGCACACAGGGCTATTAGGGCCCTTTCACTCACAGCTGCTGCAAACCTCTCCTTTCACCTGAGACAAAGTGCATAACGTACTTCGCCACATCTTTGGGCGATTTGCGCTTTGCACATTGTCCCATGGGGAAGGAGAGGTTTGTCCTATAAAGGTAAAAAAGTTAATGTTCTGTTAAAAAAGTTAAATAAAGTTTATATGTTCCGTTCAAATGTTATTATAAAAAGTTAATAAATTTTTTGCGTTGCGGCCTGTTTTTTTTTTTTTTTTTTACCTTCCAGGTGAACCAACCGATCGACTAGCTGCAGCACTGATGTGCATTCTGACAGAAGCATTGCGCTGCTGTCAGATTACACAAAAGTCGGTGTATGGGGCGCTGCAAGACGAGATTTCTCCTCTGCAGTAAAAGATACGTTTGCCGAGGCATATGAGCTGAGGAGGCGGTGGTGTTCATATGCTTTAGCAAACACTTTGTATATAAAAAAATTTTTTTTAAAAATCCCGGCAATGATTTATTCATCCACATCGATTGATGTGAATGGAGAAATCGGGTTTGCCAGGGCATACGAGCTAAGTGGGTATGGATGTTGGGCGGAGCTCCTATGTCCTGGCAGACGCCTTTCCCCTCCTTTTTTTTTTTTTGGCAGAGATTTTTTCATCCACATTGATCGATGCGAATGAAGAAATCTGTGCCGTTCATTTTTTCTTTCAGCCCAGAGGCTGAACGAAAAAAAAAAATCTCATTACCCGTATGCTCAATATAAGGAGAATAGCAGAAATTCCTATTGCTGGCCATACATGTAATGATTGCGGAGATCCTCAAATGCCAGGGCAGTACAAACACCCCACAAATGACCCCATTTTGGAAAGACACCCCAAGGTATTCGCTGAGGGGCATATTGAGTCCATGAAAGATTGAAATTTTTGTCCCAAGTTAGCGGAAAGGGAGACTTTGTGAGAAAAAACAAAAAAAATCAATTTCCGCTAACTTGTGCCAAAAAAATTAAAAATTTCTATGAACTCGCCATGCCCCTCATTGAATACCTTGGGGTGTCTTCTTTCCAAAATGGGGTCACATGTGGGGTATTTATACTGCCCTGGCATTTTAGGGGCCCTAAAGCGTGAGAAGAAGTCTGGGATCCAAATGTCTAATAATGCCCTCCTAAAAGGAATTTGGGCCCCTTTGCGCATGTAGGCTGCAAAAAAGTGTCACACATGTGGTATCGCCGTACTCAGGAGAAGTTGGGGAATGTGTTTTGGGGTGTCATTTTACATATACCCATGCTGGGTGAGATAAATATCTTGGTCAAATGCCAACTTTGTATAAAAAAATGGGAAAAGTTGTCTTTTGCTGAGATATTGCTCTCACCCAGCATGGGTATATGTAAAAAGACACCCTAAAACACATTGCCCTACTTCTTCTGAGTACGGCGATACCAGATGTGTGACACTTTTTTGCAGCCTAGGTGGGCAAATGGGCCCACATTCCAAAAAGCACCTTTCGGATTTCACAGGCCATTTTTTACAGATTTTGATTTCAAACTACTTCTCCCGCAAATAAAAACTTCCATAAACTCACTATGCCCATCACGAAATACCTTGGGGTGTCTTCTTTCTAAAATGGGGTCACTTGTGGGGTAGTTATACTGCCCTGGCATTTTAGGGGCCCTAATGCGTGAGAAGTAGTTTGAAATCAAAATCTGTAAAAAATGGCCTGTGAAATCCGAAAGGTGCTCTTTGGAATGTGGGCCCCTTTGCCCACCTAGGCTGCAAAAAAGTGTCACACATGTGGTATCTCCGTATTCAGGAGAAGTTGGGGAATGTGTTTTGGGGTGTCATTTTACATATACCCATGCTGGGTGAGATAAATATCTTGGTCAAATGCCAACTTTGTATAAAAAAATGGGAAAAGTTGTCCTTTGCCAAGATATTTCTCTCACCCAGCATGGGTATATGTAAAATGACACCCCAAAACACATTCCCCAACTTCTCCTGAATACGGGGATACCAGATGTGTAACACTTTTTTGCAGCCTAGGTGGGCAAAGGGGCCCACATTCCAAAGAGCACCTTTCGGATTTCACCGGTCATTTTTTACAGAATTTACAGAAGTGACAAAAAAGTGTCACACATGTGGTATCTCCGTATTCAGGAGAAGTTGGGGAATGTGTTTTGGGGTGTCATTTTACATATACCCATGCTGGGTGAGAGAAATATCTTGGCAAAAGACAACTTTTCCCATTTTTTTATACAAAGTTGGCATTTGACTGAGATATTTATCTCACCCAGCATGGGTATATGTAAAATGACACCCCAAAGTACAGCGATACCACATGTGTGACACTTTTTTGCATCCTAGGTGGGCAAAGGGGCCCACATTCCAAAGAGCACCTTTTGGATTTCACAGGCCATTTTTTACACATTTTGATTTAAGAAAAAAAAAAATTCATCATTTTCCGCTAACTTGTGACAAAAAATAAAAAGTTCTATGAACTCACTATGACCATCAGCGAATACCTTAGGGTGTCTACTTTCCGAAATGGGGTCATTTGTGGGGTGTTTGTACTGTCTGGCCATTGTAGAACTTTAGGAAACATGACAGGTGCTGAGAAAGTCAGAGCTGCTTTAAAAAGCGGAAATTCAAATTTTTGTACCATAGTTTGTAAACGCTATAACTTTTACTCAAACCATTTTTTTTTTACCCAAACATTTTTTTTTTTATCAAAGACATGTAGAACAATAAATTTTGAGAAAAATGTATATATAGATGTCGTTTTAAAAAAAAAAAAATTTACAACTGAAAGTGAAAAATGTCATTTTTTTGCAAAAATTTTGTTAAATTTCGATTAATAACAAAAAAAGTAAAAATGTCAGCAGCAATAAAATACCACCAAATGAAAGCTCTATTAGTGAGAAGAAAAGGAGCTAAAATTTATTTGGGTGGTAAGTTGCATGACCGAGCAATAAATGGTGAAAGTAGTGTAGTGCAGAAGTGTAAAAAGTGGTCTGGTCATTAAGGGTGTTTAACACCTTAAGGACCGAGCTCATTTTCACCTTAAGGACCACGCCATTTTTTGCAAATCTGACCAGTGTCACTTTATGTGGTGATAACTTTAAAACACTTTGACTTATCCAGGCCATTCTGAGATTGTTTTTTCGGCACATATTGTACTTCATGACACTGGTAAAATGAAGTAAAAAATAATAATTTTTATTTATAAAAAAATACCAAATTTAACAAAAAAATTTTAAAAATTGCAAATTTCCAAGTTTCAATTTCTCTACTTCTATAATACATAGTAATACCTCCAAACATAGTTATTACTTTACATTCCTCATATGTCTACTTCATGTTTGCATCATTTTGGGAATGATAATTTATATTTTGGGGATGTTACAAGGCTTAGAAGTTTGGAAGCAAATCTTGAAATTGTTCTGAACTTTTCAAAAACCCAATTTTTAGGGACCAGTTCAGGTCTGAAGTCACTTTGTGAGGCTTATATAATAGAAACTGTAGCGGAGTGCAATATTAGAATCCACGATCTCCGCTGGTATAACAGGTAAATCCACAGTCAGCGCTGAACAGTAAGGCAATGTTCCCAATCCTCCCAATAACCGGACGAAACAGTCTGGGAGTCAACTGACTTTAGTAGGCATAGCACACATGTTTCAAAACTCTCAACAGCCTTATTTACATACAATAGGGTGAATAGATTACTATAATACAAGGAAAGGTGGGGTCAGACAATAGCAAGGGCTGATGGGAGGTTGAGGGGGGACACGGCAGCTAGTTTAAACAGGTCTGGCAGTGTCCCTGGGACACCACCCTGCTGTTGGGAAACAATGGGACAGGAAAATGAGAAAGGAAGGGGGGTGTATGGACAGCCGAACATAAAATAATATAAAAGAGTCCATCTGTTACACTGCTCGCCCTTAACCACAAGCCAGCATACACAGTCTGATCCCCCAACGGATCGGCTTGGGGATGTCTGGGAAGTACTCACAAATCACTTTTCCAGTTCAGTTTGTCTGGATAACCCGTCGGCGTTACCGTTTTGTTTCCCTGGGCGGTAGTGGATGGTAAAGTCAAACGGCTGCAGCGCCAAACTCCAGCGCAGCAGCCTGGCATTGTCTCCAGCCACACGGTTTAGCCATACTAACGGGTTGTGATCTGTGAGTAAGGAAAAAGGTTGTCCATACAAATACGGCTGTAACTTTTTGAGGGCCCACACCACGGCCAGGCACTCCTTCTCAATGGCGGCGTAGCTTACTTCTCGTGGCAATAACTTTCGGCTCAAGTAAGCTACGGGGTGTTCTCCGCCATCGGCTCCAACTTGGCTCAGCACTGCTCCCAATCCAAACATTGAAGCGTCGGTGTGAACAAGAAATCTTTTAGTTGGATCAGGAGCAGCAAGTACGGGAGCATTAGTTAGAGCAGTCTTTAGTTGTTGGAATGCCTGATCACACTCTGGGGCCCAGACAACCTGTCGAGGAAGATTCTTACGTGTCAAGTCAGTCAGGGGTTTGGCCAGGGCGCTATAATTGGGCACGAATTTTCTATAGTACCCTGCGGTACCCAGAAACGCTAGCACTTGTGTTTTTGTCCTAGGGGTGGGCCATTTAGCTACAGCTTCCACTTTAGCTGGTTCCGGTTTCTGTTGCCCGCTTCCCACCCGGTGGCCCAAGTACTGCACTTCGGCCATCCCTATATGTGTCACGACTGTGACTGATCCAGACAAGTCTGGGAGGAGAAGGTCGCAGCGACTTGCTACTCGCGATAGCTTGTGAGTTTGCTCCGTGGTTCAGGGTATGTCATCTGGGTTTTGCCTTGTGAACCTTTTTGTCCTGACTGGGAGTTTGTAGGCATCCTTCTCAGGTGAGTCCTGTCTGCCACTCCCAGATACTATATTAGTTTCACTTTCACTTGCAGTCATTGCCAGATATAGTCTTCACTTCCAGTTCTATTCTGACCTTTGAAGGAGATCGTTTTATGGTGTTGCTGTGGAGCTCTTGTCCGGCGTGGACTGTCGTGATTGGGATCGCCTTCTCTGCTCGTGACTGGATAAGTCTATCTCTTATATAGTTTATTTGTTGCTGTCTTCTCCTGCTGTTCTCCTAGACATGAGTGATGGTGACTAGCGCTCCCATCGGCCGTTCCCCACTCTAGGCTTTTTAGGGTGACGGAGGGTTTAGGCATCCAGCTCGCCGCACGGGTTCACACCCCGTCTAGGGTATCAGGGCAGACAGGTGCCAGCTTAGGGTTAATCAGGGGTGGCCATACTATTCCCATCCGTAGATAAGGGTCCCCCTTCCCCTCTGTCTGGTGCGACACGACTGCTGCTGGGGTAGCGGTCGTGACAATATGACACTTGCTGGGTTTCAGCGTTAACCCTGCCTCTCCAATACGATCTAGGATGGCCCCTATGTGTTGTAGGTGCTCTGCCCAGGTCTGGCTGAATATAGCGATGTCATCTAAGTAGGCACAGGCGTATTCCTGGAATCCGTCCAGTAACCGATCTACCATCCGCTGAAAAGTTGCCGGAGCGTTTTTCATCCCGAATGGCATGACCCAAAATTGATACAGGCCAAACGGGGTGACAAACGCCGACTTGGGGATGGCATCCTCGGCTAGTGGAATCTGCCAGTATCCCTTACATAAATCTATGGTAGTGAGGTACTGACCCCGTGCCATCTTATCCAGCAGCTCGTCTATCCGAGGCATCGGATAGGCATCAGACACCGTTTTGTCATTTAGCCTCCGGTAGTCGACACAGAAACGTGTCGTGCCGTCCTTCTTGGGTACCAGCACTACCGGCGATGCCCAGGGGCTATCGGAAGGTTCAATAACCCCTAGCTGCAACATCTCGTCAATTTCAGTTTTCATATGTGTTCTGACTGCTTCAGGGACGCGATATGGAGTCTGCCGCATAGGTAGCTGTCCCGGGGTTTCGACTCGGTGGGTGGCTAGCGGAGTGTACCCAGGCAAATTGGAGAAGGTAGCCCCTTTAGCTATAATCAGCTCTTGTACCTGGGCACGCTCCTGAGGGCTTAGCCGCTCCCCCAGCTGAACCCCCTTGGAGGGCTCTGTCTGTTCTTCCTGTTCTAATAGGTCAGGTAGGGGCAGATTCTCCTGATCCTCAGAGGCTGAGGCGCATATCGCCGCCATGTCCTCTATCCTCTCATGGTAGGGTTTGAGCATGTTTATATGGAGCATGCGTCTCTTCCCTACCCCTGAGCAGGGGCCAATCACATAGGTGGTGTCACATCTCTGCTCCACCACCTGGTATGGGCCTTGCCAGATGGCCTGCAGCTTGTCTGTGCGGACGGGTTTTAAAATCAAAACCTTCTGCCCCACTTGAAAGCTGAGGTCTCTGGCTCCCCTATTGTACCAGCGGCGCTGGTGTTGCTGGGCCGCCCGGAGGTTGGTGCGCACAGTCTGAGTCAGCGCCTCCAGACGGTCCCGGAACTCCAGTACGTAAGATACGATAGGGGTTCCATCTGGGCTACTCTCACCCTACCAATGCTCCCTAATTAGGTCTAACGGCCCTCATACCCTCCTTCCAAACAGTAATTCAAAAGGAGAAAACCCTGTCGATTCTTGGGGTACCTCCCTGTATGCGAAGAGCAGGTGGGGTAAAAACCGCTCCCAGTCTTTGTGCGCTTCTCCAAACGTACGGAGCATTTGTTTCAGCGTCCCATTAAATCTTTCGCACAGCCCATTGGACTGGGGGTGGTAGGCAGAATTTATTATTGGCTTAATGCCACATATCCTCCACAGTTGTTGGGTGACCTCGGCAGTGAATTGGGTGCCCCTATCGGATATTATTTCTTGGGGAAATCCTACCCGGGAAAATATCTTCATTAAAGCCTCGGCCACAGTTTCAGCATGGATATTAGTGAGGGCTACGGCCTCAGGGTATCGTGTGGCATAGTCCACTACTGTTAAGATAAACCTTTTCCCAGAGGGACTGGGTTTGGGTAAGGGCCCCACTATGTCGACGGCCACCCTACTGAAAGGTTCTGAAATAATAGGGAGGGGACATAATTTAGCTTTGTGGCGGTCACCTCGCTTGCCTACTCGCTGGCAGATATCACAGGAGGTGCAGTACTGCCTCACATCTTTAGAAATCCCTGGCCAGAAAAATGCATGGGTTAACCTATATCAGGTACGGGTCATCCCTAGATGCCCAGACAAGGGAATATCGTGCGCAATCCTAAGTAGCTCTTGCCGATATTTCTGGGGAACCACTAACTGTTTGGTGGTCACTGTGACTGACCCCCCCACTCCTCTTTCAGCAATACGGTACAGTAGCCCCTTCTCCCACGTGTACCGCTCCCCCTCTAACCCAGCCTGGTCGGTGTGTACTCTGTCCCTATATATCTGTAGCGTGGGGTCTGACTTTACCTCTGCCTCAAATGTAGTTGGGGTATCCCAGGACATACGTGTCGTGTGGGGGTCATGGTCTCATACCTGAGCCTCAGAGTGTGCTAGTGGAGCCGTGATGCGAGCCTGCTGCGGTGTGGTCACTGGATGAGCTTCCTGGTGTGGAGTCTGGGGCACAAAAGCAGAGGTCATCTGGCCCAAGTCATTCCCCAGTACAACATCTGCTGGTAGATTTTGCATGAGGCCCACTTCCACAACCCCCTCTCCCACACCCCAATCCAAATGCACTTTAGCAGTGGGTAGTCGGTACACTGCTCCCCCTGCCACCCTTACGGCCACTGATCCGCCAGTGTGAGCGGAACCTGGAACCAGATGGGGTGCGATCAAGGTGAGCGTGGCTCCGGAATCTCGGAGCCCTTGTACTTCCTTCCCTTCCAGGGTCACCAGCTGGCGATGATGCTGTCTGTTGTCGGTAGCTCGAACGGACATCACCTCGTGTAATACCCCTAGAGGTTCCTCGGCTTGCACACTCCACATCTCTTGGGCAGCTGGCTCCCGCTGATAATGGTGGGCAGCAGCCCTTGGTGCCGGATTCGGTCGAGCTTGGTTCCAGGCGGGTCTGCCTCGATTTTGGGTGCACTCACGGGCCATATGCCCCCACTGTTTGCAGGTGTGGCACTGGATATTGGCACGTCCATTATACCTGGAGGGTGGTGGTAGGTTCCCTGGGGACGGGCGAAAAGGAGATGCAGTGGGAGCGTGGGGGGGTGGAATGCTGGGTGACCCCGCGGGTCGCGGGTAACTCTTGGGGAGGGTTACCTGATGCCTTCTCGCATCAAAATGCTGATCGGCTAAGCGTGCCGTTTCTGTTAGGGTGAGAGGCTTCCTGTCCCGCACCCATTCTTGTGTCTCTGGAGACAAACCGTTGAAGAATTGCTCCAACAGCATTAACTGTCGCAATTCTTCCATAGTAGTGGCTTGGCTGGCTTGTATCCACCCTTGTGATGCTTGGTCCAGCTTGTGTGCCCACTCAGCATGAGAATCTTTCTCTGGTTTTCGCAGGTTTCTAAATTTCCGCCGGTATGCTTCTGGGGTAATGGCATTCCTCTCTAATATCGCTCGCTTTACTTTTTCATAATCTTGCTGTCCTCGCTGGGTACAGCGCGATATGCTTCTGCTGCCCGCCCTGCTAGCTTGCCTGCCAGCAAGGGGACCCATACTGCCCGTTCCAAGTCATGTAAATCACACAGCCTTTCAAAATCCTGTAAAAACCCATCAATCTCATCCTTCTCCTCGCAAAATACTTTAAAGGCATGATAGGGAATTTTGGGTTTTACCTGGCTGTAGAGTGACCCAGTGGTGGATTCCACTCGGGACGGTGCATGCTGTGGGCTGTGTGCCATCACGTACTCCTGCACATTGGCCATTACCATTTGCATCATGGCCTCTGATATAGGCTGTGGCAGAAATTCCAGCCTGGTTCTCATTTCCCTCTGGTAGAGTGTCTCCTCCATGGCTGCTGGGGTTGTAGCGCTGCGGGCTCTGTCTCCCTCCATCAGCTCGGCAATTAGTACATCCTTGGGTTTGTTGCTGGCTACTTTACCCTTGGCTTCCAATAGCTCTTTCAATGTCTGCCGTTTCAAAGCAGCATAATCAATCTCCATTCACCTCGTTGTTCGTTCCTTTGTTCCATACGAATTGCCCTTCACTTTCCTTGTTCGGTAGTTTCAATTTACACGAACACCGCTTTTCGGCTGTAAGGTTGGATCCCGTCGCTTGCCACCAATTGTAGCGGAGTGCAATATTAGAATCCACGATCTCCGCTGGTATAACAGGTAAATCCACAGTCAGCGCTGAACAGTAAGGCAATGTTCCCAATCCTCCCAATAACCGGACGAAACACAGTCTGGGAGTCAACTGACTTTACTAGGCATAGCACACATGTTTCAAAACTCTCAACAGCCTCATTTACATACAATAGGGTGAATAGATTACTATAATACAGGGAAAGGTGGGGGCAGACAATAGCAAGGGCTGATGGGAGGTTGAGGGGGGACACGGCAGCTAGTTCAACCAGGTCTGGCAGTGTCCCTGGGACACCACCCTGCTCTTGGGAAACAATAGGACAGGAAAATGAGAAAGGAAGGGGGGTGTATGGACAGCCGAACATAAAATAATATAAAAGAGTCCATCTGTTACAGAAACCACCCAAAAATGACACCATTCTAGAAACTACACCCCTCAAGGTATTCAAAACTGATTTTACAAACTTTGTTAACCGTTTAGGTGTTCCACAAGAATTAATGGAAAATAGAGATACAATTTCAAAATTTCACTTTTTTGGCAGATTTTCCATTTTAATAATTTTTTTCCAGTTACAAAGCAAGGGTTAACAGCCAAACAAGACTCATTATTTATGGCTCTGATTCTGTAGTTTACAGAAACACCCCATATGTGGTCGTAAACCACTGTACGGGCACACGGCAGGGCGCAGAAGGAAAGGAATGCCATACGTTTTTGAAAGGCAGATTTTGCTAGACAGTTTTTTTTTTTACACCATGTCCCATTTGAAGCCCCCCTGATGCACCCCTAGAGTAGAAACTCCATAAAAGTGACTCCATCTAAGAAACTACACACCTCAAGGTATTCAAAACAGATTTTACAAACGTTGTTAACCCTTTAGGTGTTCCACAAGAGTTATTGGCAAATAGAGATGAAATTTCAGAATTTCAATTTTTGGGCAAATTTTCCATTTTACTATTTTTTTTCCAGTTACAAAGCAAGGGTTAACAGCCAAACAAAACTCATTATTTATGGCCCTGATTCTGTAGTTTACAGAAACACCCCATATGTGGTCGTAAACTGCTGTACGGGCACACAGCAGGGCGCAGAAGGAAAGGAATGCCATACGGTTTTTGGAAGGCAAATTTTGCTAGACAGTTTTTTTGGACACCATGTCCCATTTGAAGCCCCCCTGATGCACCCCTAGAGTAGAAACTCCAAAAAAGTGACCCCATTTTAGAAACTACAGGATAGGATGGAAGTTTTGTTGGTACTAGTTTAGGGTACATATGATTTTTGGTTGCTCTATATTACACTTTTTGTGAGGCAGGGTAACAAGAAATAGCTTTTTTGGCACCGTTTTTTTTTTGTTATTTACAACATTCATCTGACAGGTTAGATCCTGTGGTATTTTTATAGAGCAGGTTGTCACGGACGCGGCGATACCTAATATGTATACAATTTTTTTATTTATGTAAGTTTCACACAATGATTTCTTTTTTGAAACAAAAAAATATGTTTTAGTCTCCATAGTCTGAGAGCCATAGTTTTTTCAGTTTTTGGGCGATTATCTAAAGTAGGGTCTCATTTTTTGTGGGATGAGATGACTGTTTTATTGGCACTATTTTGGGGTGCATCTGACTTTTTGATTGCTTGCTATTACACTTTTTGTGACATAAGATGACAAAAAATGGCTTTTTTTACACCGTTTTTATTTTTATTTTTTTACGGTGTTCACCTGAGGGGTTAGGTCATGTGATATTTTTATAGAGTTAGTCGATGCGGATGCGGCGATACCTAATATGTATACTTTTTTTTTATTTATGTAAGTTTTACACAATGATTTCATTTTTGAAACAAAAAAAAAACATGTTTTAGTGTTTCCATAGTCTAAGAGCCATAGTTTTTTCAGTTTTTGGGCGATTATCTTGGGTAGGCTATAATTTTTGCGGGATGAGATGACGGTTTGATTGGCGCTATTTTGGGGTGCATATGACTTTTTGATCGCTTGCTATTATACTTTTTGTGATGTAAGGTGACAAAAAATTGTTTATTTAGCACAGTTTTTATTTTTTATTTTTTACGGTGTTCATCTGAGGGGTTAGCTCATGTGATATTATTATAGAGCTGGTCGATACGGACGCGGCGATTCCTAATATGTATACTTTTTTTTATTTATGTAAGTTTTACACAATAATATCATTTTTGAAACAAAAAAAAAATCATGTTGTAGTGTCCCCATAGTTTTTTTTATTTTTTGGGCCATTGTCTCATTTTTTGCGGGATGAGGTGACGGTTTGATTGGTACTATTTCGGCGTACATGCGACTCTTTTGATCACTCTTATTACCTTTTTTGGGAAGTAAGGTGGGCAAAATTTCAATTTCCTGATAGTTTTAATTTTTTTATTTTTATGGCGTTCTCCGTGCGGGGAAAAGTAACATGACCGTTTTATAGATCAGGTCGTTACGGATGCGGCAATACCTAATATGTGTAGTGTATTTTATTTTTTTAATTTTTATTCAGTGATAAATGTTTTTTTATTATCTTTACTTTTTTTCACTTGTTTTTTACATTTTTTGGACCCAGACCCACTTGGTTCTTGAAGATCCAGTGGGTCTGATGTCTGTATAATACAGTACAGTACACTATATAGGGTACTGTACTGTATTTTACTTACACTGTCTGAACAGATCTATGCCTTTAGCATAGATCTGTTCAGCACCATGGACAGCAGGACGCCTGAGAAGGCGTCCTGTTGCCATGGGAACCTTCCCCGTCTGCCACAACTGAGCAGACAGGGAAGGGGAAGAAGGGGAGCTCCCTGACTTAACCCTTTCCATACCGCGGTCCGTACGGACCGCGGTATGGAAAGGGCGAAACGGCTGACATCGCAGAGATGTCAGCCATTTATACCAGAGTGTCAGCAATGTGCTGACACTCTGGTATACCACTGACCACCAATGAATATTCAAGAGGAGGCGGGCGGGGGATCGCGATCCCGCCTGCCGCACCGCCAGCCTCCCGCAACTGTCAGCACCGCCCACAACCCGCCCCCCTGCACCCCGCCGACATAAAAGCATTCAGGGGTGAAGGGGGGGGGGGTTAAAAAAATTAGACTTTGGCCATTTTAAAGTTTCTGATCCCTGCGGTCAGGGACCGCAGGGATCAGAAACTACAGAAAGCGCTGCAAACCGCAGGTCTGAATTGACCTGCAGGTTTGCAGCGATCGCCGATACGGGGGGGTCACAGGACCCCCCTCGGCATTGACCCTGGGTGCCTGGCTGTGTGTAACAGCCGGCACTCAGCGCTGTCACCATGTCTGCAGACATGGTGACAGTTTAATGCCAGGACGAGTATACTCATCCTGGTGCGCTAAGTACCCTTGCTCCAGGACGAGTATACTCGTCCAAGGTCCTGAACTTGTTAAGCTAGGGGAGCTGAGGTGGTTAACACATCTAGGGTTAACAGCCAAACAAAACTTTATATTTATTACCCTGATTCTGCGGTTTACACCCCACATGTTGTCGTAAACTTCTATACGGGCACACGGAGGGGCGCAGAGAAAAGGAGCGCCATATGGTTTTTGGAAGGCAGATTTTGCTGGACTGGTTTTTAGATGCCATGTCTCATTTGATGGTTTATGAGGTGATGGTTTGATTGGTCCATTTTGGGGGGGCATACGCCGCTTGGTGTTGCACTTTATGTGATGTTAGGTGACAAAAAATAGCTTTTTTGGCACATTTTTTTTTCTTTACGGTGTTCACCTGAGGGGTTAGGTGATGTGATATTTTTTATAGAGCAGGTTGTTATGGACGAGGCAATACCTAATATGTCTACTTTTTTTATTTATTTCACTTTAACACAATAATAGCAGTTTTGAAGGAAAAAAAACATTTTAGTCTCCATTGTCTGAGACTCTTATTTTTTATATTTTTTGACCGATTGTCTTAGGTAGGGTCTCATTTTTTGCGGGATAAGGTGACGGTTTGTTGGTACTATTTTGGGGGTCATACGCCTTTTTAATCGCTTGGTTTTGCAATTTTTGTGATGTAATGTGACAAAAAACTTTTTGGGCACTGTTTTTATTTTATTTTTTACGGTTTTCATCTGAGGGGTTAGGTCATGTGATATTTTTATATATAGAGTTGTTTGTTATGGATGCGGCGATACCTAATATGTCTACTTTATTTATTTGTTTCACTTTAAAACAATAATAGCATTTTGGAAACAAAAACATTATGTTTTAATGTCTTCATGTTCTGAGAGCTATAGTTTTTTTGATTGTTTGAGCGATTTCCTTATGTAGGGCCTCTTTTTTACGGGATGAGGTGATGGTTTTATTGATACCATTTTGTGGGACATACACCTTTTCGATCACTTGGAGTTGCACTTTTTGTGATGTAAGGTGACAAAAATGGCTTTTTTATTTTGTTATGGTATTTATCGGACGTTTATGGTGTTTATCGGATGGGGTGGATCATGTAATATATTTATAGAGCCAGCCGTCACGGACGCGGTGATACCTAATATGTCTATTTTATTTTATTTTTTCTATTTTTAAATTTTTTTTAAATTACCTAATTGGGGGGAAAAGAATTTACACGTGAAACCTTTTTTTTATTTTTTTTATAAAATACTTTATTTTTTTATATTTTTTTATTTTACACTTTGCATTCCCCCATAAGTTTATACAAGACCTCTGGGGCACATTTAACTTAAAGGGGTTCTGCAGTTTGTTTAAACTGATGATCTATCCTCTGGATAGATTATCAGCATCTGATCGGCGGGGGACCGACACCCGGGATCAGCTGTTTGAGAAGGCAGCTGCGCTGGCAGTAGCGTCGCGGCCTTCTCGCTGTTTACCGCTGGCCCAGTGACGTCACGACTAGTATCATCTGGCGTGGTCGCGGTTAAGCTTCATTCAAGTGAACAGAGATTAGCCCTGCCCAGGCCAGTGATACTAGTCGTGACGTCACTGGGCCTGCGGTAAACAGCGAGAATGCCACTGTGCTCCTGGAGCGCCCCTGCCTTCTCAAACAGCTGATCGGCAGGGGTCCCGGGTGTTGGACCCCCACCGATTAGATGCTGATGATCTATCCAGAGGATAGATTATCAGTTTAAACAAACTGCAGAACCCCTTTAACTTTTTTTTTTCACCATTGATTTCTCCTGTAACTGGGGCTGACATAGTAGCCCCAGTTGCAGGGGAAATACACCCCCCAGAGAAGCTGTACAGCAGAATACAGCGCTGTACAGCCTCAGTGCAGGGCTGACCGAGGTCTGTGGAAGACCGGACAGCTCCTGCACTCCCCTGGCCCCGGCGGTTACATGACCACCAGCCGGGACAGGAAGCGCATAGCACTTCCTGATCTGTATACACAGCGCTCACTGAGCTCTGTGTAAACAGCAATCTAGAAGGCAAGAACACCTGGGAACTGTCCCTCCCTTCTCTCTGGGGTCCCTGCTGTCACTGACCGTGGGCCCCCCGCTCGGCAGCTGCACGATTAGCGTGCAGCTGCCATCTCTGAATGGACGTTCCAGAAGGTCCATTCAGAGATAAATGACCGCCCATAGGACGTTTATAGTCAATGGGTGGTCGTAGCCATTATCTGTAGAGAAAATAGTGGATACTGTGTTATCTATACAGAGGTGATACCTATCATTGTCATCCTGCCTGTGATAATAATAAGATGGCTACAGAAAAGTTACCTGTCCAATAGCATACAGCAAGTGTGACATGAAGCTAACCACATCTTCAGGCACAGTCACAGTAAAGCGAAATATACATGAGGCAGATGCAGAGGTGTACCCACCAAACCAGATACCCGGAGCCCTATTTTGTATTGACAGAACCACTGACCCTCTGAGGGCAGTGTATTATTGTATTATTGAGACCGGTTCTCTCTCTTGAATAAGAGGAGCGTCCCCCTCGCTTCTCACCAGTAGTGACATCTGCCATGTATCTACATGTCTAGAAATACTGAAATCAATGTAAAGATGTCTCCGGTGAATGTGTCCTGCAGGGATTGTGCTGGTGAATTACAGGGGGTTGTGGATTTCTCATTAGTGGAAACCTGTAAAATGATCCAGGACAGGGATATTCCACATAAACTGCCATCAGTCTCCTCCATGTCCTAGACGACTTCATTCTTGTGTCCCCTCCGTTTCCTAGATGATGAGACCCGGCAGTTCTACCAGCAGCTCCGTCAGTGTGAAGATCACTTCCTGAGGATGACGTATGAATATTTCCGGGATGATCTGCTCCACATTGTGGAGAACATGAGTCTTCTACCACTTCTGAGTGAGCTACAGTCCCGAAATCTCCCGGATACTGAGGTGAGAGGACATGAGCCGCCGGTGTTGTATATAAATGCCCCAAGTGATATCACGTGTTACAGGCACAGTTTATGTCATTTTTATAGTGGTGGTTGATGCCCGCTACCGCTCCGCTCCCTCTGGCGGGCATGGCTATCGCTGTGGTCACCTGCCTTCTAGCTCCTGGATGCCAGAGGTCTGGACTCACAAACATTTCTCTCCTCCTACTCTGAGGACTCCAACTTCTGGAGTAGTTCTTCTCTTTACTCCATCCAGGGAGGCCGTACTGGGCCACCAATTAAGGGGAGGCCGACATGACAGGGTTTTGGCTGCAGAAGGGTAGGTTGGTGAGTTGAGGGTTAAAAGTTTTAAAGTTAGGGCAGTGAAGGAAGGGGGTGGGAGGAATTAGGAATAGGCGGGAGGAAAGTTTATATAAGGTTAGGTCAGGGGCAGGTCAGTACCTGCAATTTCCAGTGAACTGCCACGCACACCATGGAGCCTGGGGAGGAGTTGATCCAGCGTCTGCGAGCGGCTGCTGAGGAGCGTGGACCTGGATGGCTCCAAGAGCAGGTGTCCGGAGTGTTGCAGGGGGCAGCGGTGAGTAACACCAGCTCACCACCACTGGCTAGACGGCCGCGGCGGGTACGGCCGCTGGCGTGCCTGAGCCCCGACATGGCCCCCAGGTCCAGACGCAGAGTGCGGAGCCCCTCCGGGGACCCTCCGCGCCGGGAGGCTGAAGCAGTGCCCAATACCAGGTCCTCCCGACGCGGGAGGAATCCTGGTGCACAGCGGGGCCTACCATCGAGCAGGCGGAATCCTCCCCTGCTATCAGGGATCCAGGACCAGGAACGGCGGCTCCTCCCACCCCTGGAGAGGCCGCTCGGCGCGAAAGCGGGACCCGATCTGCCGCGGCTGTGCGCATGGAGTCTGGGGACGCGCACAGGCCGCAGGAAACAACGCCGAGGAGAGATGCCGCCGTCATGTGCGCATCCAGCATGGACCATGCTGGGATGTTGCTACAGTCCGGAACCTCGCCGCAAGATGGAAGGTAGGTGAGGCCACTGGGAGCGTGCATGACCTTTTTAGATTAGGCCCCAGGGCAGTGGGGGGCCCACAAGGGGATTTAGGTAGGGATCTAGGACAGCTTTTTTATAGCCTGGCGGGTTGGGTGTCCGGTTTTGTGGCGTCTTGGGTTAATTTATATATCATTATTTTTTAGACATCCACTATCCATTGAAGAATTTTCTCAGCCACGCTGGTATTTACCATCCATTATCTATACCATTAGTATGTGTTCTAATACCAGTGCCGTCTGCTTGTTTGATTAACCCTTTATTTGTATGTTAATCTAAAATGTACCGCCCTCTATGGGCGTAGATGTTACTGGGAGGTTCCCTATCCTTAATCATTGATGCCTGTATATATATCTGCTTCCTACCATGTAAATTTACTTGTTGAAAAAGGCAGTTGCCGAAACGCGTCCTAGATGATGGGACATATTGATTTATGATAATAAAATTTCTTGAAGATCAAGCCACGTCTGCTGGGATTTTCCATTTAGCCACACGTGGAATCGGTCCTATCCCGCGCGGCGTGCATCTCGGCGTGTGCTGGTCGACTCACAGCTGATAGACGGCGGCCGGTTTCCTTTCAACTACTGTTGCGGATTGGTGGGCAGCTGGCGCTGGTTTGTCATTCACCTTGGGAAATCATGCTATTTCGGGTTGCTTTTTCTCTTGCTTTTTTTGGGGCTTTTCGGCTGGGGGAACTTGTTTGCAGAAGTGTGCAGGTCATTGGCGGGGGAATATTGAGGGAGGATGTTGTCCTGTCCCATGATCGGGTAGTCATTTGTATTCGCAAGTCAAAAACTGATAAGGAGGGGAGGGGTAGTTACGTTCGGTTGTTTGAAGTACCAGGTTGTTCCATGTGCCCGGTCCGGTGTTTGAGGGAGTATGGTGTTGGTGGGATGTCCCCGGTTGGCCCACTGTTGACTCATGAGGATGGATCATATTTATCACGTTATCAGTTTGTGGCGGTGTTCAAACGCTGCATACTCAAGTTGGGTATGGCAGCTGATGACTTTACAGGTCACTCGTTTCGCATTGGGGCGGCGACTGAGGCAGCAAGGGCGAGCCTGAGTGATGAAGTAATTAAGAGAATAGGTCGCTGGGAATCAGTGCGTTTCCGCTCCTATGTGCGGTTAGGTTGCATTTAAGATTGTATGTATTGACTGAGGTTGTTTTTTCTGGTTGTGTTTTGCAGGTTACAATCCAGCGTTAGTGTGGTTGCTTGGCCACTCTTTCGTTTTTTGGTGTGCCCTTCGGGCGGATGTGCGCCCGGATGGTCGGCAACTGGGTCTCCATAGGGTCGTAGCTGAAGTCCGGTGGCTTGGGGTAAGAGGCATGTTGTGGGGTGGCATGATGAGAGAGGTTCACCGGTATGTTAGATTGACTAGGCCCCCGGATGTATTGGTTCTGCATGTGGGGGGCAATGACTTAGGAGCAAGACCAGTCTGGGAGTTAATACGGGACATCAAATTCGATTTGCTTAGGCTATGGTCCTTATTCCCTGGCACTATCACGGTGTGGTCGGATATTGTACCGCGGAAGGTGTGGCGTGGTGCTCGGTCGGTTGAGCGCCTTAACAAGGCACGGATCAAGGTCAACAGGCTGATAGGAAAATTTGTGGCCAGGAATGGGGCTGTGGCAGTTCGGCATACTGATTTGGAACGGGGTGAGGGAGCTTTTTGGAGGGCCGATGGCATTCATCTAAATGCCGTCGGAATTGATCTTCGGTCTTTAGGGTTACAGGATGGTGTAGAGCGAGCACTGAGAATGTGGAGGGACGCACAAGCCTAAGGTTGGGGTCAGGTTGCTTGTCGTTGGCGGGGGGAGGTCCTCGAAGTTGGTGACACTGATGCTTATGGAGGAGGGGAGGGCCTCAATGGTGGGGGCTGGACTCCCATGGTTGGTGTAGTTGGCTCGTGGAGAAGATGTCCGTGAATTGGTCTCCGAGCTGGCGTTTTACGGCTGGAGGCAGGACGGTGGTGCCAGTCTGGGCAAGTGCGGTTTAATAAAGTTGGGGCTTCGAGGACCTCCCTCGTCAGTGGGGAAGATAACACGGTATTTAATGTTATTTATTGTTATTTATGCGTTATTTATGGTTATGTATTTAGATTTGGGAATAAACGGCTGCTGTGGCCATTAAATCCAAGATCGGTCTCTGTGTCGTTATTACTACTAAGATGGTAAGGTAGGAAGGGGGAGGTCGGGGGCATCTCAGGTAGGTGGTATACCCCCTGAAATGAATAGACAATAACCTGGTCAAGGTAGGCCGTACTGGGCCACCAATTAAGGGGAGGCCGACATGACAGTGTCGTTATTACTACTAAGATGGTAAGGTAGGAAGGGGGAGGTCGGGGGCATCTCAGGTAGGTGGTATACCCCCGAAATGAATAGACAATAAACTGGTCAAGGCTGCAGCCTGAATTTCTTTGGCGATGCTTCTCCATAACTGAAGGGGCACATGCACCATGCACGCATATCGTCTACTCCAACTTATGGCAGACCTCCCTAGGGGATTTAAGGAGCCTTCCCACAGGAGAGAGCCTCTGAATAATGGTTTCTAGTGACTAGATTCCTGCAAAGACGCGATATACTCTGTCTATTTACCTGTGTACTGACTTCTGCCTGTTTTTCCAGATTTGACCCTTCACTGCCTGACCTGACCTCCACCTGATATTCATTCTGACCATGAGCTGCTTGTCCTGACCTCGTACTGTTTAATAGATTACATGAACTCTGCCTGCCCAGATCTCGTACTGTTTAATGAATTACATGAACTCTGCCTGCCCTGACCTCGTACTGTTTAATGGATTACATGAACTCTGCCTGCCCTGACCTTGGCCTTCCCCAACTACAGTCTTGCTGATCGCTCAGTGCTCTGCCTCTGCATCTCTTGACCCCTGTGTGTCAGCAATCACTTGAACAGAGACTACTCCAGGAGGTAACGGCCTGGTGGTTCCCCTGTATAGGGGTTAAAGGGTGAAGACCAGGGCAGTGGCGGATCCAGAGCCTGGTCTCGGGAGGGGCACTTTCAGATTATTTTCTGTCCGCCGCCACAAAACAATGGTGCTTATAAAACAGACTCCACAGTGTAGCGGTATACTGTATATTGTGTGCCACAGTGTAGGCTATGTGTGTATAACAAACATATTTCACATGAAAACTTACAATTACTTGACTTGGCCCTTGGGGATCTCGAACGCCACTTCCACACTTTGGCCGGGGGCTCGGCGGAGCTGATGTTGTGTTTTATCCTAATGAGAAAGATTTCATAATAAGGATTTGGAGAAGGGGCAGAGGGATAGCAGAGCAGGGAGAGGCTGGTGCTGCTACTAGGGGGTCATACCATGGGGGAGTAATAAAGCCCACCATAATGCCCCCCCCCCCCCCAGTAGAAATAATTCTCCTTATAATGTGACAGTGCAAAAAATACCCCCTTGTAATGCCCCCAGGTGAGCTAATGTCCCCATAATGTGCCAGTATAAAATACCCCTATATAGTGCCCCCAGTAAATGCCCCCATAGTGCTCCACACCCTCCTTCCTCCTAGTGCCCCCCATAATGTACCAGTATAAAATGCCCTAGTAGATGCCCTCAGTGTCCCCCATAATTTGCAAGTATAAAATACCCCTTCTTAGTGCCCCCCATAGATGACCCCATAGTACTCCTCTCCCCCCTTACCCATAGTAGCCACCATAATGTGTCCCAGTATAAAATTGTACTGTACAGAGCGCCCCATATAAAATACCCCTTCTTTGTGGCCTCAGTAGATGCCCCTATAGTGCTCCCAATCATGTGCCAGTATTAACAGCCCCCTGTGCCAGTAATGACAGCCCCCCCTGTGCCAGTAATGACAGCCCCCCCTGTGCCAGTAATGACAGCCCCCCCTGTGCCAGTAATGACAGCCCCCCCTTGTGCCAGTAATGACAGCCCCCCCTGTGCCAGTAATGACAGCCCCCCCTGTGCCAGTAATGACAGCCCCCCCCTGTGCCAGTAATGACAGCCCCCCTTGTGCCAGTAAAAGTATTGTATATATTAAAAACCAAAAAAAAACACATACTTACCTCCATGTCAGCGATGCGATGCAGGCCTCTTCCGGCCTGTGTCCCGCTCTGTACGGCTCAGGCGGCGGCGCAATGACGTCATCGCGCCGCCTGCGCCGGCCTCTGATAGGCTGCGGGCCTCGTGCCTGCAGCCTATCAGAGGAAGGGAAAGGGACACGCCTCTCCCTCCCCTGCCTCAGCACAGCCATCTGTATCGTTGTCCTGAGGACGGCGATACAGATGACTATGGAGATGAACGCTTCCACAATGGAAGCGTTCATCTCCCTGTGCCCCGCCGCCGCTGCCAGCTCCGGGGAGGCAATTGCCCCGTTGCCCCCCCTGGATCCATCACTGGACCAGGGGGGCTGCTTAGATAACTCTATTAGGAGTTACCCCAAGCCAAATCTGTTCAAGTGACACAGCAGATCCACATCCCCTGCGCAACATTCATGTCACCATCCTGCTGTCTACAAGAGGCTGAATGACAATTGTGCTTCATATGTCGGAGTAAGATGTTGGACAACTTCCAGTTTAATAACAGACAGCAGCTCATATCTGATGGAGAACCCCCCAGAAGTGTATAATCCAGTATTGTGGGGGATTTATCCCCTCCCCCGCACACGTACATTAGGGGTCACTACATCCTGGAAATAATCAGATTGTTACTTGTGGATTCAGGAAGGATTTTCTCTGCATCTATTCTATAGATTTCTCTTTCTCTGGACAACACATTACAGAGAAGACAGCCATGTAGTATCTGCAGTGTTTTAACCCTTTGTGTTATGTATCTGTGTATAACGCACCTTATGTCTCATCTTTTTTTGGTTCTAGAAATACCAGAGTCTAAAACATGACAGAAGAAGATTGGCGCAGACTTTACTACAGGATATATATCTCAGAGGAAGAGAAGCTGTGATAGGACTGTGGGTCAGTCTGTATGTATTACGGAAGGATCCTAGTTCCCCCGACCTGCACGCTGTACTGGAGGAACTCCGTCATAGAGGTAACATTGTGTATGAGACGTATCACCCATGAAATAGAGGTCTTCATGACTTACATTGTCCACAGTAATAATGATCTCCCTCTGACTTTATTAGGGATCTGAACCGATTTTGGAGTCTAGTCTGAGGTTTGAAGTAGGGATCGACCGATAGTGATTTTTTAGAGCTGATACCGATAACCTGTGAACTTTCAGGCCGATAGCCGATAATTTATACCGATATTCTGTGCATTTTCATTTTTGAAAAAAAATTAAATTCCTACATAAATCTGCTGTTAAATGAACAAGTTTATTGTTAACGTTTAACTTTTTTTTTTAATCTTTCTTTTTCATTTATACTTAATATTTGGTGTTTATGTTTTTTTAAACATTTTTTAATAACTATTAGCGCTCTTAGGGGCTAGAACCCTTGTCCTATTCACCCTAATAGAGCTCTATTAGGGTGAATAGGACTTCATACTCCCCTTGCTGCCATGTGCTCTGTGCACACAGCAGCAGGGAGATTACCAAGGCAGCCAGGGCTTCAGTAGCGTCCTGGCTGCCATGGTAACAGATCGGAGCCCCAGGATTCCACAGCTGGGGCTCCGATCAGAAGCTGCCACTGACACCAATGAGGAAGAGGGGGGGGGACCCTGTGGCCACTGCCACCAATGACTAATACTGGTGGGAGTTGGGGGCGCACTGAGCCACCAATGTTTTTAATACTGGGGTTTGGGGGGGGGCGCGCTGCGCCACCAATCTTTTTAATGCTGGGGTTTGGGGGGGCGCACTGCGCCACCAATGAAGATAACTCGCCCATTAATTCAAATACAGGAGGCGGGTGCTGGCTGCAGAATCATATAGCAGCACCCGACCTCTAAGAGAGATAGCTGCGATCCGCGGCAGTTAACCCCTTAAGTGCGGCTATATGATTCTGCAGCCATCTCCCGCCTCCTCTTCCCTTCTCTCCTCTCATTGGTGGCAGCAGCAGCACAGGGGGAGGGAGACACTGCTTCCTTCTCTCCTGTGCTGCTGAGGGAACACGCGCGCTGGTCGCATTATCGGCATATTGGCAACGTTAGATGGCGATACCGATAACTTTGAAAATCATGAATCTCGGCCGATAATATTGGTAAATCCTATAATCGGTTGATCCCTAGTTTGAAGTTTAGGTCTTGCCTGTGGCCTGAATTGATTTAGGTCTGGCTTAGGATTTGATGCCAAAACGAGCCACAGGTGATATTAAAAAATAGCCCAAAAGTTACCTAATGTGAACATGACAAACATATATAAATGATAGCCGCAATTGCTGATGAGGCTTCAGGGCCCCTCATGTAGTGACCACCACATACAGTGACCATCACAGTGTCCTCATAGTGACCACTATATACTTTATCACATACAAACAATCCCTTCTCAACTTCAAGTCCGCACTCATTGCTGCAAAACAGACCTACTTCACATCATATCTTCTCACAACCCTAAATAACGTTTTAACCCTTGTAACTCTCTTCTCCGTCCCTCAGTGCCTCCACCCTCACCCCTCATCTCAGGTGAGGACTATGCCACAGACTTCAGCCCACAGTCCCCACAGCCCCTCTACACAACTACTCATTCCTCTTCCCCCCAAACCTGCTTCTCCACCATTACAGAGGAAAGCCTTTCCACCCTACTGTCCAGATCACATCTCACAGCAGCATGCAGGCAGCATGCACAGGGTCACATCACTAGGGCCGGCGCGTTCCATGTCTGAATAGTTTAGCCGACATTGCGCACGCCAGCCAGCCCCATAATCTCATTTGTGTGGAACTTCACACTTGGAAGTGTCAAACTCACTCGGGCAGCCTAGGGGTGGAGCGGCAGCGAGGTGAGAGATCTCACACACCCGGGGGGTCGAGCCCCGTCCATAGTAAGTCCAGTCAGTGTAGCGCAGCAGGGCTGGCAGGCAGTGACTGAGTCACTCAGTAAATCCCTGACACTGCGCACACCACACGTCCTCAACCACCACCCACCTCCACACACACTTATAGCCCCAGAAGTGTCAGACAGTCGGGACTGAGCAGCAGCCGGGATCTTTGTCAGTCAGCGCAGTGGCCGGTATGTGTATTGGCGCTGGCTTCAAGCGTTTAAAAGAATAGCTGGGCTCCACCGGCCCACCGGGAAGTTTACCGGTACAATACATTGCCAAACCGCCCCTGCCCTCGATTACTTCCTTCTCTTACAAACTCTTTCATCTCTTGGCATCACGGACCTGTCCCTCTCCTGGATCACATCATACCTCACATACTGGACATTTAGTGTCTCCCACTCTCACACCACCTCCTCATCTCGTCCCCACTCGGTTAGTGTCCCTCAAGGCTCTGTCTTAGGAGCCCTGCTCTTCTCAATCTACACCTTCGGCCATGGAGTCCCATGGATTTCAGTATCACTTTTATGCTACACACATTTACCTCTCTTTTCCAGACATCACCACCTTACTATCAAAAATCGCACAATGCCTATCTTCTATATCTTCTTTCTGCTCTCTCTTTCTAAAATGAACATGGATAAAACAGAATTTATCATGTTTCCCCATCTTATTCAACCCCCCCAACAGATCTATCATGGTCAATGGCTACACACACTCCTCGGTCAAACAAGTCCTCACAAGTCCTACAAACTGCACATCCAAGCCCATCACCAACCAGCACATCACCTGCCACCTCCAACTCAAAAATAGCTCTTGAATTCACACATTCCTCAACCATGAGTCTGCAAACAAAATTTCTACATGCCCTCATCATCTCCCACCTAGAATACTGTAACACACACCTCTGTGGCCTTCTATCTAGCACCCTCGCACCCCTCCAATATATTCTCAACTTTGTTGGCCGGGTAATCCACCTCTCTCCCATTACTACTTTGCCATTCCCTTCTGACCCCCCATTGCCCAGCGAATACTTTAAAATACTAACAAGTAGACAATAGGCCGTCCACAACCTGTTACCCTCATACATCTCTGAGCTACTTTCCTGATACATCCCCACACGTAATATCCGATCCTCACAAGACCTCCTTCTCTCCTCTTATCACCTCTTCCCACAATCACCTCCAAGATTTCTCCCGTGCAGCCCCCATACTCTGGAACTCTATACTCCAACATATCAGACCTTCAAAAGAAACCTGAAAACCACCTCTTCAGACAAGCCTACAACCAGTGACCCTGCTGCCTCTATACCGCCATGACCAACTTCACTCTCTCCTACTGTGTCCTTCTCCCATACCTTGTAGATCAGGGGTGCACAACCTTTTTTGGTTGAGGGCCACATTGTCAGCCTAAACCAATTCGAAGGGCCGAAAATAAAACTTAAAGGGGTGTTATCAACTGAAATACTATATTTATGGCATATTGAACATGCAGTCCATATCATTAAAGAGAAGAGTGATTTGTGTCCGAAAACACACGATAGGGTACCTCTTTGGCGCACAGGAACGACCACAGTTTCAGGTTTTTGGGTAAAGATACTATTTATTGTTCAGTTGACAACGCGTTTCGGAGTTTATAACTCCTTTTTCAACTTGAAAAAGGAGTTATAAACTCCGAAACGCGTTGTCAACTGAACAATAAATAGTATCTTTACCCAAAAAACTGAAACTGTGGTCGTTCCTGTGCGCCAAAGAGGTACCCTATCGTGTGTTTTCGGACACAAATCACTCTTCTCAACCCTAACAATCCCTAGGAGTTTTTGGCAACTCCATCCAAAGGGACTTAACGGGTACCGGCAGCACGGACCTCCCTCACCCTCCCAACCTATTGTGTGTCTAAACCTGTTGTGCGCTTACATCTGCACAACACCCAAAGGTGAGCACATTTTATTCATCACGTCATCTGCGTATCATCGCTTACCACCCTATGAGCGCCTCTCCCTTTTCTCTTTTGCCATAATTGCTATATCATTAAAGAGGACCTTTCACCGATTATTACACTATGAACTAACTGTACAGACATGTAGAGCGGCGCCCGGGGATCTCACTGCACTTACTATTATCCCTGGGCGCCGCTCCGTTCTCCTGATATGTCCTCCGGTATCTCCGTTCACTAAGTTATGGTAGGCGGAGTCTGCCCTTGTTCTGCTCTAGCGCTGGCCAATCGCATTGCAGAGCTCACAGCCTGGGAGAAAATAACCTCCCAGGCTGTGAGCTCTGCGCTGCGATTGGCCAGCGCTAGAGCAGAACAAGGGCAGACTCCGCCTACCATAACTTAGTGACTGGAATCTCCGCCTACTATAACTTAGTGAGCGGAGATACCGGAGGGCATAGCAGGAGAACGGAGCGGCGCCCGGGGATAATAGTAAGTGCAGGGAGAACCCCGGGCGCCGCTCTACATATCTGTATACTTAGTTCACAGTGTAATAATCGATGAAAGGTCCTCTTTAATGTCTAGTTACACTTCTAGTACTCCCATCCAATGGGAGAATACATGAAAGATACATGTGAGCAGCCCACAAAACATGGGCATACATGTCTGTTACCACATGGTTGGGGGCCGCACAGAATGGTATCAAGGGCTGCATGTGGCCCCCGGGCCCTAGGTTCTGCACCCCTGTAGTACATGGTAGGCACTCACGAGCAGGGTGCTCTCTCCTTCTGTACTAGTCTGTAACTTGTCTTGTTCATGGTTATTGAAATCTTTTTCTATTATGTGTGTATACCCCTCATCATATCTGCAGCGCCATGGAATGAATGGCGCTATAATAATAATACTACAGCACCCTCATAGTAACGACCATACAGTATCTATCACAATGCCAGGACACACAATGACCACCACAATGTGACCATGCACAGTATGGGGGACGTGGACACTATTTCACAGCTGTACATTTAGGACCATTAGACCTCGTCCGGTCCCTGTATAATGTACATCCAGCACTGATGACGTCTGTATCATTTCTTATTAGGTGACACTCTGGTGGAGCAAATCCTGCTGGATGAACATGGACACCAACTGTCCCCTCAACTCAAAGGTAAGTGAGATTTATATAGACCTATAATAATAAAACTGCTCATAGTTTACATTACATTACACCTGTCACATAGAACATGGTGTTTGGACTGCAGCGGGTTGTTATAGAGCAGGAGGAGCTGAGCAGATTCATATATAGTTTTCTGTGACGGTTCAGTATAACTTGTATGACCTCCTCCTTATAGAGGGAAGGCTGTCAGTCCCTGATAGGACCTCCTCCTCATAGAGGGAAGGCTGTCAGTCCCTGATAGGACCTCCTCCTCATAGAAGGAAGGCTGTCAGTCCCTGATAGGACCTCCTCCTCATAGAGGGAAGGCTGTCAGTCCCTGATAGGACCTCCTCCTCATAGAGGGTAGGCTGTCAGTCCCTGATAGGACCTCCTCCTCATAGAGGGTAGGCTGTCAGTCCCTGATAGGACCTCCTCCTCATAGAGGGAAGGCTGTCAGTCACTGATAGGACCTCCTCCTCATAGAGGGAAGGCTGTCAGTCACTAATAGGACCTCCTCCTCATAGAGGGAAGGCTGTCAGTCACTGATAGGACCTCCTCCTCATAGAGGGAAGGCTGTCAGTCACTGATAGTGTAGTGTACGGGAACTGTAATACCCGTCACTACCAAAGGTCACTTGGTGTGCTGTCGTCCCTCCTTAATTATGGGGAAGTTGGTATATGTCAGTTTTATAAAATGTCATGTAATGTATGTATTTCCCTGTTACTGAAACTTGCATGTACAGGCCTGCTAGGGGTGTCATTCCTACTTCTAGTCCATAGAGGGAGCTAGGGAGCCCTAGTTTATATAAGGCCCAGACAGGGAAGTGCAAGGCAGACGGAGTCTAGTGTCTGTAATCTACAGTTGGAGATTAGACAATGTCTGAGACAAGTCCAGGCCTGAAGCCTGCTGTTCAGGAGAAGATTCCCTCCTGAATTCCCATATGCAGAAGCAGGAATATCTTAGACTAAGAGCCTGAGGAACCATTCAGAAGCTGAGAGAGACAGAGGCAAAGATCAGGAAAGCCAGAGGTACTGAGAGAAACAGAGGAGGTACTTATAAGAGCCATAATCAAGGATCTAAAGCCAGAAATAGGTTAATGGGCCTTGGTGAAGAATTGCTACATTCCAGGATCAGACAGAATTAGAGTGCAAGCTCCTGTGCTGCAAGTCCTGTGTTTAACACTCTGTAATTACCCTGCTGTACTGAATTGCCTGCATCGACCGAATTGCAAAATCGACTGTATGCTGAGGAACTGCATTTCCTTTATTGTCTCTGCTTGGAAAACCTACTAAAGTTGAAGTTCTGTTTCAATCCTACGTTTCCTCAATTTATTCCTGCATCCGCAAACGGCGTGCCACCGTTTACTTGGCACTGGCGTCACGAACTATTTCTACATATACCTGCCCTTGCAGAGAGTCAGCTGTACCAGGTTAGTGTATATTGCACTACTACACCCAGAAACACCTACTACACACAACTTGAGTACACTGCACCTCTCTTTTGGCGTCACGAACAGGATACGCACGCTTTATAGTGCAAGAAGCGTGAACTTTGTGCCTTATACAGTTGCCCTGTGACCAAAGTGACAAATTTTCCTGTTTATTTCAAGTGGACTTTGTGGACTGAAAATTATACCCAAAGTGTACCAAAAACTTCCAAAAAGCGCTGTGCAGTGTTGCGCTACCCAGAGGAAGAAAATCGCCACATTGAAGTGTGGATTTATGGACTTTTTACAATCCTGCTTGCTGTCAGTGAACGGACAGCGTTTCTTGCTAAAAATGGCCGCTGAGCTGGCTGAATTTACTGCTGCGTCACCTTCATCCCGAAAAGGCGGGAAAAATTGGCGCCTTTCTAAAGAAAAAGCGGGAAGAAGGTCAAGGGCAGGCGCCACGGCTTATCTGGACATTTGCATGTCTGCCAGAATGGACACCGCCTTCCCTATACTGGAGTGCCTGGGGGGCGGCCTCCCAGAGCAATGGGAGGAGCTAGCTGCTGTAATTGACGCGACCCTATCGCTCTCCTCAGAAGGATCGAGCATGTTGGACAGTGAGCAGAGTGTTGCTGCAGCGTCCGCACCTGAAATTGCAAAGATGTCTGATGTTGGTGTAGAGCCAGAGGAGGCTCCACCGGCCTACGCTCCGGGACCGGAGCAACCCGCCTGCCGCCCAAGGGAGAAAGAACCCGAGCCCTACTATGGCTCGTGGAGGGACTTTTTCCAGCCATCTTTCAAATGGTCTTCCCTGATGGCGGAGATCCGAGAGGCCGCTATCAAGCGGAATACAAAGACCAAAATTATCTATGAGGAACTAACCAAGTCCATACATGAGAAGCATACGCACACCCAACCCCGCCTGGAAAGGAGAAAGGGAGTGGTGCTGTCGTTTGACAAATCCCGTGGCTACGGGTTTATCCAGGACTATCTAACTGGCAGAGACCTCTATGTTAATCGAAGGTCTGTCAAAAGAGACTACCTCCCTTCGTACCAGCACAGCCTCCGCGAGGGAGAGGAAGTGGAGTACACCCCTGCCGAGAGCCTGCGAGGCCCTTATGCGACTGCTGTGACCCGTCCCAAGCGTGGACCTGAGGATTGGGAGGCAGAAGAAGGAGAAGACTACTCTGGCTGCGAGCGGGAACCGGAACGCTCTCCAGAGCCGGCCCATCACGCCTTTCAGGAGCGGAGCTCCTTCATTGGGCCTAATGTCTTCTGGCAGCCAACCGTGTTGGAGAAATGGGTGAGCCCCTATCCTTCCCCCGAGCTGCCTCGTCGGGAGAAGACAATATCTGAGCTGGAACAGTTAAAAGGACTTAGTGCTACCTTTCAGAACATCCGGATGGGTCGGAGACCAGACGCATCGCCAGAACCTGCAGAGGCCGAGTCCGCGCCATCGGTGACTGTACCTGCGCCGGCGGCGCCAGCAGAGGACAGCGACTCCGACACGGAAAGCATCGGTGAGCAGATCGCCCGGCTGGAGGAGAAGTTGCGGGAGTTGCGCAAGACATACACCGCCAGGATCCAGACGCCGCCGAGGAAGGATGAGGTAAGGGTGCCTGTCACCACCCGCCGACCGCCTTCTGTTGCCACCGCTCCGTCAGTGCCCCAGACCGGACCCGCGATTGCCGTAAACTGCTGCACCCAGAGCACCGGACCGCTTGCAGCGGCGGTGCCAAGCACGTCACACCCTGCAGTGATCATGCCAGGGCCGGCACGGTCCACCAGAGGGTTCACCCCTAGGCCTATGGGGCCAATACCTATTAGGGGCCCCTTTACCCTACAGCTGCCCCCTGATACAGTTAAGTGGGCACATCCTCCTGTAGAGGAATACTACAGACGATACTTGCCAGCAGAGCCAAGTGGTTATGATGTGCCACTGTGAATCAGCCTGCTAGGCCTTTGATTTATTTCATAAGAAGTTGATGTTAACCCTTCCAGGACAGGAGTCCTACGTTTCCTGGTCCTTTGTTGCGGCTGCCAGTTTGTCCACGGCTCAGTGGTAGGTGTTGACCACTGAAATCACAAAGTCAGCAAGGCCAGGTTTGTTTCCAGGACCTCCTGCCTGCTTTTGCTACCCCACGCCAAGTTGTGCCTGTTCCTTTGTTGCACCCTTTACCCTTCACCCCCTTTTCAGGTTGATCAGGGGTTTTACAGCACTTTTCTTGCTGTCATTTTATTGTGCAACCTGATACTAAGGAACCGTGCCCGGAGACAGACTCAAAAGGTACCTGAGCCTCCGAGATTCTTACTCTTTTAAAAGTATTGTGCCCAGGGATGGACTCCACCGCATGAGAGCCTCTGTGATTTAATATGGAAATAACCTGGGTACGGACTCATGTTTGTTATTTGAGCCTCCAAGAACTTTTATACCGTTTTCTACTGTTCTATCATGGACTTATTCATTGTCATGGACTATCCTGGTTATATTGTTACGCTGTGCCAGGTCAGCGCCCCCGTTCCATTCACTATCCTGAGAGAAGAGAACGACGCCCCTTGTCACTGCCCTGCACCTTTGCCAATTGGACCTGATGTAAATGTAATGCAGATGAATTACATGAGTGTATGCCTGCATGTCTCTTTTTCTATTTCAGGTAGAGATTCCAGTTGGGCGACCCATGATGGAGTACGAGGTCGTACTCAGCTTAAAGCAGTGGGGTATGTAGTGTACGGGGACTGTAATACCCGTCACTACCAAAGGTCACTTGGTGTGCTGTCGTCCCTCCTTAATTATGGGGAAGTTGGTATATGTCAGTTTTATAAAATGTCATGTAATGTATGTATTTCCCTGTTACTGAAACTTGCATGTACAGGCCTGCTAGGGGTGTCATTCCTACTTCTAGTCCATAGAGGGAGCTAGGGAGCCCTAGTTTATATAAGGCCCAGACAGGGAAGTGCAAGGCAGACGGAGTCTAGTGTCTGTAATCTACAGTTGGAGATTAGACAATGTCTGAGACAAGTCCAGGCCTGAAGCCTGCTGTTCAGGAGAAGATTCCCTCCTGAATTCCCATATGCAGAAGCAGGAATATCTTAGCCTAAGAGCCTGAGGAACCATTCAGAAGCTGGGAGAGACAGAGGCAAAGATCAGAGGAGCCAGAGGTACTGAGAGAAACAGAGGAGGTACTTATAAGAGCCATAATCAAGGATATAAAGCCAGAAATAGGTTAATGGGCCTTGGTGAAGAATTGCTACATTCCAGGATCAGACAGAATTAGAGTGCAAGCTCCTGTGCTGCAAGTCCTGTGTTTAACACTCTGTAATTACCCTGCTGTACTGAATTGCCTGCATCGACCGAATTGCAAAATCGACTGTATGCTGAGGAACTGCATTTCCTTTATTGTCTCTGCTTGGAAAACCTACTAAAGTTGAAGTTCTGTTTCAATCCTACGTTTCCTCAATTTATTCCTGCATCCGCAAACGGCGTGCCACCGTTTACTTGGCACTGGCGTCACGAACTATTTCTACCTATACCTGCCCTTGCAGAGAGTCAGCTGTACCAGGTTAGTGTATATTGCACTACTACACCCAGAAACACCTACTACACACAACTTGAGTACACTGCAACAGGACCTCCTCCTCATAGAGGGAAGGCTGTCAGTCACTGATAGGACCTCCTCCTCATAGAGGGAAGGCTGTCAGTCACTAATAGGACCTCCTCCTCATAGAGGGAAGGCTGTCAGTCCCTGATAGGACCTCCTCCTCATAGAGGGAAGGCTGTCAGTCACTGATAGGACCTCCTTCTCATAGAGGGAAGGCTGTCAGTCACTGATAGGACCTCCTCCTCATAGAGGGAAGGCTGTCAGTCCTTAATAGGACCTCCTCCTCATAGAGGAAAGGCTGTCAGTCACTGATAGGACCTCCTCCTCATAGAGGGAAGGCTGTCAGTCACTGATAGGACCTCCTCCTCATAGAGGGAAGACTGTCAGTCACTGATAGGACCTCCTCCTCATAGAGGGAAGGCTGTCAGTCACTGATAGGACCTCCTCCCCATAGAGGGAAGGCTGTCAGTCCCTGATAGGACCTCCTCCTCATAGAAGGAAGGCTGTCAGTCACTGATAGGACCTCCTCCTCATAGAGGAAAGGCTGTCAGTCCCTGATAGGACCTCCTCCTCATAGAGGGAAGGCTTTCAGTCACTGATAGGACCTCCTCCTCATAGAGGGAAGGCTGTCAGTCACTGATAGGACCTCCTCCTCATAGATGGAAGGCTGTCAGTCACTGATAGGACCTCCTCCTCATAGAGGGAAGGCTGTCAGTCACTGATAGGACCTCCTCCTCATAGATGGAAGGCTGTCAGTCACTGATAGAACCTCTTTCACCATCAGTGTGGGGGAAAACTCCACACTGAACACAGCAGGGAAGGGGGAACAGTAACTGGGCCTGGAAACTAGGGAAGAAACAGGTCACCTAAACAAGGTAGGAATATTCATATGCAGGATACCTAGGCCCTAATTCCTGTTCGTCCATCTATACAGAAGTTAATTGTTGCATTTGTTTGTGTTTTGTATTATTCCCTGTTGTTGTATCTGGGACTGAGACAAAGACTTTCATTCGTCCATCTGGGGAGGAATGGGTTGTCTCTGGTCCTAACCTTATTCCAGGGCCTTATAGGGAAATTAGTGTGACAGGCGCAGCACTATGAAGTGCCTTTTGCGCTGTGGCATTAGAAGAATTTTGATATCTCTAACCTTTTAGTCCAACCAGACTGTCTGTTACTCTGTAATTTTTCTAGCGCTGTTCTATGGAAACAGTAGGCTTAAAGAGCACACCAAATGCTTGAAATAACTTCTTTATTAACTTCAACTTTTCTTCATATATAACACTGCCGCCTCCACAGCAGATAGTCCATGTACATAACACGTGTTGCATAAAGATTCATAAAATGGCGGTATGCATAAGATGGTGGTTCAACTGTTCAATCTTGTCATTCAACATAAAATGGTGGATATATTTCTCTCTTGAGTATCTGTACTCTCACTTTAAGTTATTTAAGCACTTTATGATCTCTCTGAGAGGTATATCTGAGGTTTAACCAATAGTTCTACTTGCTCTACTTGGTTTGCAGTTTGCTCTGTACCAGGGATGGCCAACCTGAGGCTCTCCAGATGTTGCAAAACTACAACTCCCAGCATGCCCAGACTGCCAACAGCTATCAGCCTACAGCAGGGCATGGTGGGAATTGTAGTTTTACAACAGCTGGAGAGTCTCAGGTTGGCCATGCCTGCTCTGTACAATTGCTTTGAGCAGTTTGAATGCTTTTATGCAATTTGATCGCAATTTGGTGGAACTATTTTGGCCTCTTTGCTTCCATAAAACTGAACTCTGACTGGAACTGTGTGTCTGTTCAGCTCTCTGGTGAATAATAATTCCAGCTAGGGGATTTCCCACACAGGCTCAGTGTGAGGCTGGCTGTGATTGGTTAAACCTCAGGTATAACTCTCAGAGGGATCATAACGTGCTTAAAATTACTTAAAGTGAGAGTACAGATACTCGAGAGAGAAATACAGTATATCCACCATTTTATGTTGAATGACAAGATTGAACAGTTGAACCATCATCTTATGCATACCGCCATTTTGTGATACTTTATTGAACACGTGTTTGTATATGGATTATCTGCTGTGGAGGCGGCGTGTTATGAAGAAAAGTTAAAGTTAATAATGAAGTTATTTCAAGCATTTGGTGTGCTCTTGAAACCTACTGTTTTTATAGAACAGCGCTAGAAAAATTACAGAGTAACAGACAGTCTGGTTGGACTAAAAAGTTAGAGATATCAAAATTTTTCTAATGCCACAGCGCAAAAGGCACTTCATAGTGCTGCGCCTGTCACACTAATTTCCCTATAAGGCCCTGGAATAAGGTTAGGACCAGAGACAACCCATTCCTCCCCAGATGGACGAATGAAAGTCTTTGTCTCAGTCCCAGATACAACAACAGGGAATAATACAAAACACAAACAAACGCAACACTTAACTTCTGTATAGATGGACAAACAGGAACACCAGAGACGACCTCACACCAGCTCAGCCAAACCCAAATGAAGCTATCTACCGCATAGTCAGAAGGGTGGGGTCAGACTATAAATGGTAGAAATGATGACCACTGAGCAACAGCTGAGAAAAGGGAAGTGGTCATTAACCCTATCAACACTGAATCAAAAGAAATCAAGGAGGCTGTTAGATTCCTCCACGCTCAGCCAGTCTCCCTGATCTCCTGACACCAGTCACCTGAGGGTCCGTGACAACCTCCTCCTTATGGACAGAAAACTGTTAATCACTGATAGAACCAACTCCTTGACTTCACAGCCCAGAATGAGCATGATTTTAAAGCAACCCTGTCAGCATGATTAACCCTCCAAAGGTCTGCACTTATGCTATATCTCTGCTGCTGCTTGCTGACCAGTGCAGGTGCTGATGACATAATTGAACGCGGAAGTAGAGGCGTCCCTGGCTACAGAGACAGAGGAGGATCGCTTCTGGGTTAAATGAGGTCATCGGCTCCTGTGCGGTATGGATATGAAATGCTCAGTAAGCAGCAGCAAGGCTGTAGTACAGGCGCAGACATTAGGAGGAAGTACTCAGGGGCAGAAGACAGGGAAATATAAGGTGTCTTGCTCTATCAATGAAATATCAGGGTGCAGTGTTCAGCGCACCAGGGGTGCTTATAACTCTACAGCACACCCCCCCGGTGTTCCAACTAAGTAATTTGCATATTTATAAAAGTAATTATTTCTATGAATTAATAATAGTTTAGTAGGGTTGCTCATGCTGACAGTGCTGCTTTTAATAAATAAATACAACCTACTTAATCATCCAAAGGATGAGCTAGATGTGTGCCAAAATGTTATAACTAAACCAATTAAACCAAAGGACACACATATAAAGTAATGACAAATTTTATTAAGTAATAAATATTACAACAAAACATAAAACATTATAATGTAAGCAGCAGCAGTGCAGGCTAGCGCTGCGACAAGCAGCTCGTCCCCCGGACACAGGATGTACTTGATCCAAATAAGAGGGGAAAATTCAAAAGATGACACCTGCCGCAAATGCAGGCAATATTGAAAACCACCCCCAATGAATGTAAAAAATCCCCCCCCCCCACTAAACATATGATAACTGCACAATAATAAGCCTACGTGAGGGCCAAATATAAGGCACCTCAAAAGAAGCCCATAGACAGTATGGAGGGACAACAATAGTAGCAATACGCACAGGCTATGAGCTGAGCGCTGTGATTGGTCAGCGCTACAGCATAGGAGAAAGAGACGCTGTCAGGTTCCCCTGGGTGGAGCCTAACTGTGAACATACCGGAGGCTATAACCGGAGAACGGAGCGGCGCCCGGGGATAACAGTAAGTGCAGGGAGATCCCTGGGCACCGCTCTACATGTCTGTATAGTCAGTTTAGAAGTTTTATTCTGGTGAAAGGTCCTCTTTAAGTAATTCATATAATAATTGTATTGTCACTTGCACATCATTGCACTACTTTTGTTTTTTTGTCACCTTGCACTTTTTAGTACAAGTTGGTAAGGCTGATTAGTCAGCCTGCATTTGTGGGAGGGGCGGAGGCTCTTCATATAGGAGCCACACCCTCACTCACAGGCGTGGGTTCTCAGGTGCACTAACCTCAGACTCCCTACAACCACGTTGAATCGGATTTTGGACAAGGTCCAGCATTTCCTCACGGTAGAAGATTCAGATAGTAGGTCGGTCTTCTCGTCTCAAGCGTTAAAACAATTCTCAGGGGCGCACAGTAGAACAACGCGCGGACCACGGCTAGCAGATAGCTGTTGTCTGGGGAACTATTCAAGGATTCTCTTCCTATCTACATAGTTCTTTTTGGCCCTCATTCTTGCATAGTCTAGGCAGTTAGGTTGCGGTCCCACGATCTAGGGCACTGCCAGTACTCCGTAGAACCAAAACTTTACAAGTTTCAGTTGGTTTTATGATCCATTTCACAATGTATTCCCGGTCCCTATTCCGCTTTGGGGCAGTATCCGCAATATTGAGCATCATGTCTCTGGCCTTGTCATCCAAAAGATGGGTTGTAGGTCTTCTTCTGGCCTTGCTTCATACACCCCGAATTTTTCGCTCTAGATCCCTGACGCCTTGCAGTTGGCTTGGGGATTAGTTTGCGCATGCCATTCGAGTTCCTTTTCTACCCTACTTGGCTTGGTTTTTGCCCACTTATAGGCCTACCCACGATCATGGCTTAGGGCACACAACAAGCCATTTAGTCAGGTCAGCTAAGACACACCTAGCTGGGTTAGGTTGTTCCCGTTGTTTCTCTCCCTAGGGTTCTTCGGATATCTCTTGGCCGTAGCCATGACCACAATTATTATATGAATTACTTAAAGGGAACCTGTCATGTGGATATTTGATTATAATCTAACTAATTATATACAATCATTAACTACTAAAAAGTACCTTAGATGTATTCACTTACTGGAGTGACAGATGGTTACCTCATAATATACACACAAAGATGCCGCATGCTAATGAGCTGATTTGAGTCGTGATGTCATTGAGTCCAGCGTATATTTAATTCAGCGCTATAGCCACTCCCCTGCCCACCTGCTGCTGATTCCTATGGAAACAAACTGTCATTCAGCAGCAGGTGGGCGGGGAGAGTCAGGAGCTCATGAATATTCATGACTCATCATTATCAGCTGGAGCTTTTCAATACAAGATGTTGGCAGATTGACCGGGTCAATTAAAGAAAGTGAGCCAGCATTGTGCTAAGAGAATCAGTCACTTATTTATGTTGATAAGTATAAGAGAAAGATAAAGGACGGCTCACCTCTGGCTCAAGATGGCAAGGTGCACCAAACGGATGTCGTACCCTCGTCACCAAAAAACAATTGTAAGGATGGGCACTCTTATAACTGGTTCACAAAGTTAGCAAAGCGACACTAATTTATTAATAACAGTTCATACAAATGGTCACCATACACAAATAATATTGTATATCCTAAACAGGGCTTTACCCTAAAAAGATGCTGCAATATAAAATATCAGATAAAATATCAAATATATCAGTCCACTGATATAACTAATAGATGAGAAGTAAAAGGGATGAGGGCCTGATGATCCGGCAAAAATTATCCAGACTGCATAGGAATTAGCGGACTGTATGTCCTCTGTTAGTTATAGCAGTGACTAATACCGAGTGATTCTCCAAAAAAGTACATAATTTGTAAATAATTATAAACCAGCGTGTATAAGTGTAAAAAATCAAGTGTTAGCAAGACAATAAGTCGATAATAATTGTGATAAAAAACAATTACATATAGTGAAAATACCTGTAAAATAAATAAATGGCTAAATATATAGCAGTGCTCAAATCATTACAGTGTTAGATATCTGTGTAAAAGCATAAAGTGTCTCTGGAGACTCGGCAATAGTAATAGACAGTCTCACTGGTTTTCTATAATATCACAGAACTCCTAGGAATCGGCTTTGTGTTACAATGTTCAATCGACACAATTCCTAGGGGTGCACTATGTTTCACGAAGTTGCAATCCAGCAAAGTAGCTAGTTGAGTGAACTTTGAATTCCAAAGCGGCAGTGCAATATAGATAAGTTGTTTGTGCAACGGTACATATAAATACAGCAGTATTTGGTTCGTTACTCACGTACAGTCCTGCAAATCCCACCGTGGCGTCCCACGTGGTGTAGATTCAGGGTAAGCTTTACCTCTGGTCAGCAAGTTGAAAAGCTGCCTTACTGCTGGATAGAAGTGCTGTACAAATAGGTCTTGCAATTTAGCAAATCCGGCTGTGAATGAGAGCGCTTGCTCTATCACGCTGCAAGTTCACATTAGGTTTCCCTAATTGGAATAGGTGTTCCACCTGTCTTGATCAGCACAGGTGGTTCAGTCTCACCCTTCGCTTGCTGCACTGTGTTCAAAAAGGCCGCGGTTTAATTCTCCTTGGGAAGCGCTTTCTTAGTCCAACAGATATATCAAACTATTATAGTTGAAAAAGCCAGTTTTTTGTCAAGTCCAATTCCTCCACGCCAGACGCGTTTCGAAGGTTATCCTCCTTCTTCCTCAGTGGCTCTGTTGGAACTGACTAACTTGCCGGCTATTTATTCATTTTCACATCCAAAGGGACTCTATAGTAAACCCGAGATGTTTCTAAAAGATCTGGATTTCACAGATACCATTTTCCATGTATTGCGGTATTCATGCGATTCATCTGCAGTTTTCTATGCATACATGCGTTTTTTGTATTATGTAATCGTGAGTCCATCAGGAACATTAGTCATGTCTAATTTTTGTTGTAACTGGCTGCATTTTACTCTTATACAGATAATTAGATCAAATATCATAATGTCTCGCTTTAATGTTAGCCTTTCTCCAGAGCATATGTCTGCATATAGAATAGAATATATAAAATCTACTATTGTCTATGGATTGGAGTCCCTTGACATTTAATTCTAAATGTTTAACATTCCTCATCTGATTTATCTATCAGCAGATATATATATATATATATTTATATATAATTCAGTTAGGTAGTAATATTGAGTTCATTTATGTGTTAAAATTTATTATTAAAATGTATTTATTTATTAATACATTAAAAATCTATATTAAGAATAGATTAAATGTTGGGGGATATCTGTAATAGGTATAAAAATATCTAAACATAAAAATATAAAAATGTAAAAAAAATATATTTTTTTTTTTTATAAAATATTCCAGGGTATTATAATAGCCATATATAAATAGATATACGTAATATAATTCGAGAGTGACTTATTTATGTTGCCCTTAGTTAGGAAACCATAAAACTGGTGACAGGTTCCCTTTAAGTACCCTAGTAAGGCTATTATTGTCGTATGTATTTCATTATATCTATACAGTTATTGCGTCTCATTAGACGTATGATGGAGGGACCTGGTCTTGTATCCATGATGCACATAGGATTTGTATAGCGCTCTCTCTTGTGCCTTAGGGCTGGTTATATCTATATCACTATAATTGGATGTCCATGTGGTTTTGTTATACATTGTGTGTGCTCATATAGGAGGACTCTAATGAGGATTTATTACACATTTTAGCACTTTTTAATGTGCCTATCCAGCGCTCTTATATTCTTTGTATAGTTATAACCCCCTCTGGTGGTCTTTCTATATATGTCTTTTATCCTATATTATATCGTCTTGCGGAGTTGTCATTGACTACAGATTGGGTATTATGTCGCTCAAGCGGTATTATGTTTTAACCTGCCGCATTTTCGACTGACTAATGGTGTAGCATAATAATCGATATGGAGGGCAGGACCGCTCTTGGCCAATATTGTGGGGTGACGAGCGAGTTGTTACCGGTTACCATGGTGAGACAGAAGCCCTCATACAGGGAAGTGATGTGCGATCATGTGATCGCGATCCGATTTGTGTTCCCGTTGTCCTTGTCTCGCGTGATGTTTCTTGCATCTGACTTGAAACGGTCACATGATAGCTGACGTCAGTTGCTGCTTTCTCGCGTGATGACGCGACCGGTGAGGACTCGCGATATCTACTTCTCGTCCCCTAACCTGGCTTTGGCAGGTCATGTGATCACTGACGCCATCATCGCGCTGTCTCGCGAGACGACGCGGTCACCACTGACCTGCTTAGGTCCTGCCTAGTTCCGCCTGCTGCATAGCCATTGGCCTGGGGTCAGGAGAATTGCATTTGATTTGTAATCACCCAGGGTATATGTAGGGAGTCAGTGGGTACAGCTACATACGCCCCTTGAGAAAGCAGAGCGAAACGTGTGTCGGGGTGCGCTCTCCACCGGTCCTGGGTTTGATCCACATTGTGCTTCCACTCAACTCTAGGTAATATGCTTCAATTTGTTTGCTGTTTTTGTGCGTATTGCTACTATTGTTGTCCCTCCATACTGTCTATGGGCTTCTATTGAGGTGCCTTATATTTGGCCCTCACGTAGGCTTATTATTGTGCAGTTATCATATGTTTAGTGGGGGGGGGGGATTTTTTACATTCATTGGGGGTGGTTTTCAATATTGCCTGCATTTGCGGCAGGTGTCATCTTTTGAATTTTCCCCTCTTATTTGGATCAAGTACATCCTGTGTCCGGGGGACGAGCTGCTTGTCGCAGCGCTAGCCTGCACTGCTGCTGCTTACATTATAATGTTTTATGTTTTGTTGTAATATTTATTACTTAATAAAAAAATTTATAAATAAAGTACAAGTTTTACTGGATCTTTTCCCATAAACTATATGCCAATCTGCTCAGCTCCTCCTGCTCTATGACATGCTGCCTGCATTTCATGCAAATTACACCATACAGCACCACCACACCTAGTATTCAAATTAGTAACATGCAGCGGTGGCCTGAGCGGAAGGTGATAATATGTGTGTGATGGTGGTACTAGTACTCACGGTGGCTATGGCCTCCCTGGTACTCATTGGTCCGTGCACAGTGAATAGAGCACCCTTTGTCCCCCTCGTAGCAAACCCTGGTTTGGGGTCCCCCTGGTTTGTGGTGCCCTTGGTGTTGTGTAAAGTCATTATCCAGATTTATCATCCAGTGTCAGTCTGTGTGATAAATCTGGAGCAGTGTCAGACTAGGAAAGTCATGTGGCCAAGAGGAGCTGGAAAATTCAGCAATGTACAGATATCTGCCATTTATTCACCAAGATATTTAGTTCTGTTTCAGCTTCTTATCTTCACCTTTTATTTTCCTATTTTCTATAGATTTCCAGATCCGTCACAAGAAACATTTACATGAAAGAACTGAGAAACTTCTAGAGAACAAACCTCCAAGATGTGACCAGCGAGAGGAGAGTTTTCCATTCTGTAGACGTTATGTCAACCTCATCATTGTCTCCACTGATCACTTCAGAGAACGCTCTGAGAATGAGCTCATAGAGACCGGGGTAAAACATGAGGAATACTTAAAGAGAAAACAATATGAACTACAACACATTTCCCCCAACAAACTGTTCCGCTGGTGCCACCAATCCAAACAAGTGCCACGTATGGTAATGGTGAGCGGAGTGCCTGGTGTAGGGAAGACCACACTGATGCAGAAGGTTGTCTATGACTGGGTGAAGGGGGATCTCTATCAAAGATTCTCCTTTGTCTTTTTCTTCAAATTCCGAGAACTCAACAGACTGGATAAAGTTAGTCTGGACACTCTAATCCTTCATCAGTACCCATATCTGGAGGAGCAGCTTAGTAACATGTTACAGGAACCAGAAAAACTTCTCTTTATATTTGATGGTTTAGATGAAAGTCTTCATAACATGGATTTCTCATCACGTCACTTGTGCTCTAATCCTAATCAGCCTGAACCTCGTGGTCAGATTGTGGTTAGTTTGGTGAGAAAGTCTCTTCTTGATGGTTGTTCTGTCCTAATGACCAGTCGGCCAACCAGACTGGCATCAATTGATTGTAGTGTTTTCAAGAGAATAGTAGAAATCACTGGGTTTTTACCGGAAGAACGACAGATGTACTTTCAAAACTTCTTCCCCGACCCTGAGCTGGCGGAAAAGGCTTTTAATTATGTGAAGCAGAATGACACCCTGTACACCTTCTGTTACCTCCCGTCCTACTGCTGGATCATCTGTACTGTATTATCCAAGAGCTTTCAGCCAACAAGTAGTGATCAGTCGGTGTCATTATTACCCAAAACCGTCACCCAGCTGTTCGCGATATTTGTCGCCAACATCCTGTTCAATCACAGCCTGGACAAAAGTGGCGCTCAGAAGATCCTGCAGTCCATCGGATGGATGGCAGAACATGGGGTCATGAATCATAGGCTTATCTTCGATGAACGAGATCTGGACTGTTTCCATGTGGACAATACGTCAAAGCTATTATCAAGTTTTCTGATGGAATCGGAGGAACCTGTGTCCTATTCCTTCTTACATCTCACTGTTCAGGAATTCTTCTCTGCCTTGGTGCATTATGTGGATTATTCTCCTGAGAAGTTACAGAAATCACTAAAAGATGCCAAATCCTATCCTGATGGACGAGGTGAGATGTTCCTCCGTTTCCTGTGTGGTCTATCAGACGGCTCCACCAGGTCAATGCTAACTGGATACCTGGACAGACAAGCAACTCAGACATCTATAGATGTCATCACTTGGCTAAAGAACTTCATTCTAGAAGAAAAGAGGGTGCGGGAAAATGAAACCAGCAAGCGTCGTCTTCTAAGTACATTTTTCTATCTGTATGAATCCCGGAATAAGGCTCTGGTGCTGGAATCACTACAATCACACAGAAGTCTTGACTTTTCTGGTGTTCGTATGTCGGCTCTAGACTGCACAGTGTTAGCGTTTATTCTGGACATCTGCACAAATATAAAAGAACTCAATCTATTTGGATGTTCCTTAGACATTGAAGGATTAGAAAGACTTGCTCCAGGATTACAGAACCTGCAGAATCTGAGGTAAAATACTAATTATATTTCATCTTTCTGTAGTAGTCACGATCTGACAGATTTATTGTATGTATTAGAGATGAGTAAACCGGTTCGTTACGAACTTTGCAAAATTTTGGCTGATGGACCAACCTGAACTTTTTCAGATGCGTTTCGGACAAATCCAGTAAAACAGCACATAGCGCCATTCTACTGCACATGTCAGCGGGAAAAATCACTAGGGAGGAAGAAGGGTTCTCACATGACCCTGATAGGAAGGGGGGGGGAGGTTTGCCCTGATTGGCTCCCAGGCCAACAGACAGTCTTGATGAGCCAATCAGTGGTGCAGCAGGCAGGGAGGTGCCCGAGCAGAAGGAGCAGAAAGTCATTGTGTGCGGGGCTGTGAATGAGGGTGGTTGGGTGTCAGTGTCTGCCAGGAAAATGATCTTAGGGAGTCGGGGAAACGTCACTATTAAGCTTGTGTTCTACTGCCAGGAACAGAGAAGTGAAGGGATAGAATTACAAAGAAGAAGAATTGTGTGTGTAGAAATGGAACAGGCAGAGGAAGCTGTCAGCCAGGGAGTGAGCAGTGAGGAGCTGAGGCTTGCTGTGCCTCCAGCAGAACTGCAGCTGCTGCAAACCTCAAAGCAGCTACCGGCAAGGACATCCTTTCATTTTTTTCCCATTTTAACAGAAATACATTTGGGGGAGGGGGGGTGGAATAAGCACAAAACCGTACAACACGTGTTTTACCATCAATGTAGCATTTTAAATTAGAGTGAAAACACCTGAAATACTAGTCCAAACTCAGTGTCAGGGCATCTCCATATAGTTAATTTATTTTTAAAGTTTTTTAAGTTTTAAAAGGTTGTAGGGTAGCACCAAAAATTATCTATGAGTGATAAGGTGATATTTGGCCTAAATCCATGTATTTCCATCTCCACACATTTACAGTTCATATTTTTGGGGTTGTTGAATTTATTAAAACCAGCATTTACATGTCTTATAATACGCAGGGTATACTAGGACATACTAAGCCAAAATTCGTGCTGTTAAAGGGGTTATCCAATATCATAAACTGCCCCCCCCCCCCATGTGCTGGGCCCCTCACAGGGAATATACTTACCCCGCTCCTGGCCCCCGCACCGCCGCCGCTGCTGTTTCTCCTCTTGCGTCGATGAAAACATCCTGTGTCGGGGGCGAGCCTCCCTAGCATCCCGCCTGCCATTGGCTGCTCCCCCCCGACACCAAATGTTTTCATCGGCGCACGGGGAGAAGCAGCAGCGGCGGTGCGGGGAGCAGGGACCCAGGTACTGTAAGTATATTCCCTGTGAGGGGCCCGGCACATGGGGAGGCAGTTTATGATATTGGATAACCCCTTTAATCTTCAGACACTCCACGGCGTGGTGGAGAGGGCTAAATAATCGCTTAGTAGTTTGCCAACTTACGTTTTAGGCTACTTTCACATCTGCGTTTTTAATTCAGGTTTTGAGATCCGGCAGAAGCTGAATTAGGCTACTTTCACACCTGCGTTTACATTTTCCGGTATTGAGATCCGGCAAAGGATCTCAGTACCGGATAAAAACACTTCTGTTTTGTCCTCATTCATTGTCAATGGAGACAAAATGTAACTGAACAGAACGGAGCGCTCCAAAATGCATCCTGTTCCGTTTGGGTGCATTTCCATACCGGAGAGCAAACTGCAGCATGCGGTGGTTTTCTGTCCGGCATGGGATGCGGAGCAAAATGGATCCGGCTTGACCCACAATGCAAGTCAGTGGGGACGGCTATGTTGAAGATAATACAACCGGATCCGTTCATAGTGGATGCAGATGGTCGTCTTAGTGGCTCAATACCGGAAAAAAAAACGCTTCCGTTTTATCCCCATTTATTGTCAATGGGGACAAAACTGAACTGAACAGAACGGAGCGCTCCAAAATGCATTCCGTTCCATTCTCAGACCGGAGAGATAACCTCAGCATGCTGCAGTTCTCTTTCTGTCCTGGGATGCAAAGCGGATCCGTCATGACCCACAATGCAAGTCAATGGGGACGGATCCGTTTTCTCTGCTATAATCTGACACAATAGAAAACGGATCCATCCCCCATTGACTTTCAATGGAGTTCAAAACGGATCAGTTTTGGCAATGTTAAAAATATGTTAAAGATAATACAACCGGATCTGTTCAAACGGATGCAGACGGTTGTATTATCTGTAACGGAAGCGTTTTTGCTGGACCCCGCCGGATCCAGCAAAAACTCTAGTGTGAAAGTACCCTAAGTCATTGGAGCCTGATCAGTTGTTTTTTCTTACAGAAAAAAAATGGATTCGCCACCCATTGACTTACATTGATTTTCATGTCTGATCAGGTTTCTTCAGTTTTTATTTAATACAACTGGATCCGGCCGACACGGAGCCATCAGGCTGTATTAGGCTTCTTTCACACTAGCGCTAGCAGGGTCCGGCAGACTGTTGGATCTGTGCTAATGACAACCCACGAGTGCTCCGGCCACTTCACTTTAATGGGGACGGGTCGGACATGCGGCCGGAGTGAATGGGGCCGGAGCGGACTTCTGCCAGCACTCGTGGGTTTGTGTCTTCAGTGCTTTTGTGGAAAGGGAAGGACATCGTATTGCACTTCTCTGTCTTTAATTTCCAGAAAGCAGATTTGCAAACTGTTCCATGCTTTGTGTGACTGTGTACATGTAGGGGTAGTAGTAGTAGTAGTAGGGGTAGGGGTAGTAGTAGTAGTCGGGGTAGTAGTAGTAGTAGTAGGGGTAGTAGTAGTAGTAGGGGTAGTAGTAGTAGTAGTGGTAGTAGTAGTAGTAGTAGGGGTAGTAGTAGTAGTAGTAGGGGTAGTAGTAGTAGTAGGGGTAGTAGTAGTAGTAGTAGGGGTAGTAGTAGTAGTAGGGGTAGTAGTAGTAGTAGGGGTAGGGGTAGTAGTAGTAGTGGTAGTAGTAGTAGTAGTAGGGGTAGTAGTAGTAGTAGGGGTAGTAGTAGTAGTAGTAGTAGGGGTAGTAGTAGTAGTAGGGGTAGGGGTAGTAGTAGTAGTGGTAGTAGTAGTAGTAGTAGGGGTAGTAGTAGTAGTAGGGGTAGTAGTAGTAGTAGTAGGGGTAGTAGTAGTAGTAGGGGTAGGGGTAGTAGTAGTAGTGGTAGTAGTAGTAGTAGTAGAAGTAGCAGGCCGCAGTTGTCTTTGGAAAGGCACCTCATTATCGTTGAGGAAAAAGAGGATGAGACTGTGGATTGGATGGCTCTGTCCTCCTCTGTCACAGTAAGATGACGTGGAGGTGACTTCAGAGTCTGACACCATGCCGTGAAGCCAGTGTCCCTCCTTCTCCTGCAGAGTACCAGAACCGCAGGGGCATGTTTGAGCGAGTGTCACAACTAGTGTGAATGTGAACCGAGGAATGCGACAGTCTGTACTCTGTTTCTGCAGCTCCCTGGGTTGGCGTGCAGTGAGGAGAAGGAAGGCACCGGATTCCTTCGGGCACTCTCTGGGTAAAAGGGGTTGGATTGACGGATGGTAGTCGAGGTGCCCTTGGTGGTATGGGTTTAGGTGCAGGAAAGGCAGGGTCCCTGATGTCTTTGTAACGCCAGCACCCTTGGGTGTAAGTAGATGATGAGTTTGCACAATTATAAGACCGGTTCTCTTGACAAATCCAAGTGTTTTACTGAAACTGATCCAAAGGTCATCAATGTCCACAAGTCATTTACAGCAAGGCAGCTTCTACAGCGGTTCAGAGTAGTTTCCAAAAGTTGTATAAGGGGTAGGTTTCCTCTATAGCAGGGGTGCACAACCCGCGGCCCGCACAGCCAGTTTTTGCGGCCCCCGTACTCCTGCACAGAGACACAGCTGATCGTCTGCCTCTGCGATCAGCGCGTCTCTGATAAATAAAGCCGGCTCTGAAGGCCCCGCCCCCTGCAGCTGCCCTCACTTGATTCGGCTCCAGCCCGGAGCGCTCGGAATGCCCCGCCCCCTGCAGCTGCGCTCACTACTCACCGCCTCCCAGAGCCAGCACACAGGCCCCCCGCCTCCCCCCGATGTCTCACTGATGGGCGCTCCCTCGTGTGCCTGCACCGCATCACATACTGGGCCAATCAGCATTAGCAGTGTGCAAATATCCTGCTGCTGATTGGCCCAGTGTATTGCTGGCAGGCAGCAGGCGCGCATCCTCCAGGCTGGAAGAAGTTATTAATTTGTGCTGCCCTCACGCCTCACCAGTGCCACCCAAAACATTAATACCACAGCCATTCTGGACCTGTGCCACTGCCAGCCCGTCCACACAGTAAGACACCGCCCCAGCCACAATCTTTACATACCACCAGGGATTCTATAAAAAAAAACTTAAAGGGGTATTCCCATCATGGACAATGGGGGCATATCGCTAGGATATGCCCCCATTGTCTGATAGGTGCGGGTCCCACCACTGGGACCAGCACCTATATCGAGAATGGAGCGGGGAGCGCTGTGTCTGGAGGACCCCAGATTTCCCGGGGTCCATCCACCACCAAGCGCTTCTCCCCGCCTCTGCCATAGAAGTGAATGGGAGCGTACCGCGCATGCGCGGTCCATGCTCCTATTCATTTCTATGAGGCCGACGGAAATAGCTGAGCCAGCACTCGGTTATTTTCGGCGGCCCCATAGAAATGAATGGAGGGAGGCTGTGCATGCGCAGTGCACACTCCTTCACTTTTGGGGCTCCATTCTCTATATAGGTGCGGGTTCCAGTGGTGGGACCAGCACCTATAAGACAATGGGGGCATATGCTGCTAGCGATATGCCCCCATTGTCCATGATGGGAATACCCCAAGTCATTAAAAAACCTTACCCCACGTGACTTCCAGGGGTGTGCGCCTCCGCGCAAGTGCAGTACCAGGGCATGGGTAAGCTAAAATTACAGTGAGCATTGACTCATGGATGCGCCCACGGACACCGCGCATGCGCCCTCAGGGGTAAGGAAATCTGACGGTATTTTTTCTTGTTAAATCTCCTTACCCTCACACTGCGCACACGCGGATTGTAAAATCTCCTTACCCTCACTACACAGCACGCTTCAGATTCATTACTGGCTGGCTTCGATCAGGATCAGGTCAGTCTCTATGTGCAGTGAGGGTAAGGAGATTTTACAATCCGCGCGTGCGCAGTGTGAGGGTAAGGAGAATTAACAAGACAAAAGACCGCCAGATCACCTTACCCCTGAGAGCGCACGCGCAGTGTCCATGTGCGCGTCCATGAGTCAACGCTCACTGTAATTTTAGCTTATCCATGCCCTGGTACTGCGCTTGCGCAGAGGCGCACACCTGCGGAAGTCACGTGGGGTTGTGTTTTTTAACAACGTAAGGTTTTTTGATAGATCACTGGATCATTAATGAAAAAAAATTCTGTACTAATAACAGTCTCTCTTAGCACTTGCATAATAATTTTTTTTTTAATGGACCCCCCAGCTGTCTGGCACCTCTGACCAGCAGAGACACTTGACTTCCATAATACAGTCCAAATTCCAATTATTGTCCAATAGACAAGTCATGGAAATATATGTACATTGTACATATGAATGGAAATGTAAGTTATGGCTATTGTAAAGTGGCGAGAAAAAATTCAAAAATGAAAATGGGCTGGTACTTAAAGGGGCTATCCAGGAAAAGATATTAATGAATTATCCTCAGGATGGGTCATCAGTATTAGATCTGTAGGGGTGCGACACCACAGACCCCTGCCTATCAGCTGTTAGAAAAGGCATTTAAAGGGGTTTTGCCATCTCAGACAATGGGGGCATATTTCTAGGATATGCCCCATATGCCCCATTGTCTCATGGGTGAGGGTCCCACCTCTAAAACCTGCATCTACAATGAGACCGGAGCGGGTAAATGAACGCAGGGAGCACTGCGCATCTGCAGCCGCCCTCCATTCATTTCTATGGGGCCACCAAAAATAGCCGAGCACTGGCTCGGCTATTTCCGTCTGCCCCATAGAAATGAATAGGAACAGGGGCCGCGCGTGCACGGTACGCTCCCATTCACTTCTATGGGAGCAGCGGAGAGCAGCACTTGGTGGTGGATGGACCCGGGAAATCTGGGGTCCTCTAGCCATAGCTCTCCCCACTCCGTTCTCGTTGTAGGTGCGGGTCCCAATGGTGGGACCCACACCTATCAGACAATGGCATTGTATGTAATGGGAATACCCCTTTTAAGCGCCGCAGCCTCTTCCTAGGTAATGTGACATCACTGTACATCAGTCGCATGGATTAGTAGCGTCTCAGCCCCATTCAAATCAATAAAGGCTGAGCTGCAATACCAAGTACTGCCAGGTTTTAGAAGAGGGGAAAAAAATAAAATAAAATATATTTTTAATTAGACTGCAGATCAGACCCGTATATCAAAGACCCCCCATGTCAGACCTCAGCTCAGACCCCCATACCAGATCAGACCTCCGATCAGAACCCCCATATCAGAGGCCCATCAGAAATAAAATAAATAAATTCACTTACCTCTCCTCCTCCGCTGCTACTCTCCAGGTCCAGCGATCTCTCCGCTGCTACTCTGCAGGTCCAGCGATCTCTCCGCTGCTACTCTCCAGGTCCAGCGATCTCTCCGCTGCTACTCTCCAGGTCCAGCGATCTCTCCGCTGCTACTCTGCAGGTCCAGCGATCTCTCCGCTGCTACTCTCCAGGTCCAGCGATCTCTCCGTTGCTACTCTCCAGGTCCAGCGATCTCTCCGCTGCTACTCTCCAGGTCCAGCGATCTCTCCGCTGCTACTCTCCAGGTCCAGCGATCTCTCCGCTGCTACTCTCCAGGTCCAGCGATCTCTCCGCTGCTACTCTCCAGGTCCAGCGATCTCTCCGCTGCTACTCTGCAGGTCCAGCGATCTCTCCGCTGCTACTCTCCAGGTCCAGCGATCTCTCCGTTGCTACTCTCCAGGTCCAGCGATCTCTCCTCTGCTACTCTCCAGGTCCAGCGATCTCTCCGCTGCTACTCTCCAGGTCCAGCGATATCTCCGCTGCTACTCTCCAGGTCCAGCGATCTCTCCGCTGCTACTCTCCAGGTCCAGCAATCTCTCCGCTGCTACTCTCCAGGTCCAGCGATATCTCCGCTGCTACTCTCCAGGTCCAGCGATCTCTCCGCTGCTACTCTCCAGGTCCAGCGATATCTCCGCTGCTACTCTCCAGGTCCAGCGATCTTTCCGCTGCTACTCTCCAGGTCCAGCGATCTCTCCGCTGCTACTCTGCAGGTCCAGCGATCTCTCCGCTGCTACTCTCCAGGTCCAGCGATCTCTCCGCTGCTACTCTGCAGGTCCAGCGATCTCTCCGCTGCTACTCTGCAGGTCCAGCGATCTCTCCGCTGCTACTCTGCAGGTCCAGCGATCTCTCCGCTGCTACTCTCCAGGTCCAGCGATCTCTCCGCTGCTACTCTCCAGGTCCAGCGATCTCTCCGCTGCTACTCTCCAGGTCCAGCGATCTCTCCGCTGCTACTCTCCAGGTCCAGCGATCTCTCCGCTGCTACTCTGCAGGTCCAGCGATCTCTCCGCTGCTACTCTGCAGGTCCAGCGATCTCTCCGCTGCTACTCTGCAGGTCCAGCGATCTCTCCGCTGCTACTCTGCAGGTCCAGCGATCTCTCCGCTGCTACTCTCCAGGTCCAGCGATCTCTCCGCTGCTACTCTCCAGGTCCAGCGATCTCTCCGCTGCTCCTCTCCAGGTCCAGCGATCTCTCCGCTGCTACTCTCCAGGTCCAGCGATCTCTCCGCTGCTACTCTCCAGGTCCAGCGATCTCTCCGCTGCTACTCTCCAGGTCCAGCGATCTCTCCGCTGCTACTCTCTGCTGCGCGTGATTTCATGGGCATGGAAGGAGGACGCAAGGATCGTGGGGTGAATAAATTACATGACGTAGCGGAGGGGGCTGCGCCATTCGGCTCGGCTGTGGGAGGACATTTATTTCTGAGGAGGCGTGCTGGGCTTGAAATAAAGGCGGGCTGGGCACTGCAGGGGGCGTTACTGGGCACTAGAGGAGAGGAATATCGCCCCTCTGGGCACCTTGAAGGTTAATTAGCATATCTGAAAAATCGCTTTTTTATCAAAATGACAACTTGAATAAAAGAAAAGACACATGCAGGAATGAAGGTAGTTTATTGAACATTGCTATGTTAACAGTTTAATATGCTCAAACCAGGCGACAGATTCCCTAGTTTAACCTCTTCACGACCGCAATCTGTATATATTCGTGATAGCTGCACATACCCCGTGCAGCTACCACGTGTATAGACGTCAAGCCAGCTCTTTAATCCAAGCGCTGCAAAGCGCTTGGATTAAAGCTTCTGCCCCTGCCCTGCTGCTGTCACGGACAGCATACAGTCTAGTAATGCCAGCAAGGGGCCAATCAGAGTGGCCCCTTGCCGGCAATCGATCCGATTGGTTAGTCTGTGCAGACTAACCAATCGGATCGCGGCAGTGTTAAAAATCGGTAATGTGTCCTGAAACCCCCGATCTGTGCCCCCTTCTTGTTCTTGTCCTTCTTACCCTGCCCCCGATGCGGTCCGCCCCCTCCTGCCCCAATCTGTGCCCCCTTCTTGTCTTTCTTCTTATCCTGCCCCCGATGCGGTCCGCCCCCTCCTGCCCCGATCTGTAATAAGTAAAATGCTGTCCCCCCCTCCCCCGTTTCCAGCGCTGCCCCCGATGCGGTCCCCCTTCTGTGTGTGATGGCGGCGGCTCCATTCCTGAGCCGTCGCCATCAGCAGCGTGTGTCAGCTCTATGCTGACACTGCTGTAACTCCATAGATGCCGCAGTAGCGGCATCCATAGGGTTAATAGAGGGAGGGTCTCCCTCTCTCAACCATCAGGGCTGCTGCGATCGCAGCGCCCGATGGTTGCCATGGCAACCGGACGCTTTGCAAAGGCGTCCGATTGCCATGGCATAGGCGTCCGGTGCTGCCACCTACAGGCATCTGATTGTATTATACTTTGCAATGCAAAAGCATTGCAAAGTATAGTACAACCATCAGCCCCACTGGATCTTCAAGATCCAAGAGGGAACTGATAAATAAAAAATTGAAAATAATAAAAGTTAAAATAAATAAATAAAAATGTAAAAAATAAATTTCCTTTTCCTATAAAAAACAAAAAAAACTAACAAAAACCACACATATTAGGTGTCACCGCGTCCGTAGCGACCATCTCTATAAATATATCACATCATCAACCCCGTCCAATAAACACCATAAAAAATAAAAAATAAAAACGGTGTAAAAAAATAAGTGATTTTTGTCACCTTACATCACAAAAAGTGCAACACCAAGCGATCAAAAAAGGCGTATATACCCCAAAATAGTACCAATCAAACCGTTACCTCATCCCGCAAAAAAAGCCCATATTTAAGACAATCGCCCAAAAAATAAAAAAGCTATGGCTCTCAGACTATGGAGACACTAAAACATCATTTTTATGGTTTCAGAAATGCTATTATTGTGTAAAACTTAAATAAATAAGAAAAAGTATACATATTGGGTATTGCCACATCCGTAACGATCTGCTCTATAAAACTGTCACATGACCTAACCCCTCAGATGAACGCTGTAAAAAAAAAAAAAAAAACTGTTCCAAAACAGCCAATTTTTTGGCCACCTTGTACCATAAAGTGTAATAATGAATGATCAAAAAATCCTATGTACCCAAAAATGGTACCAATAAAAACCTCAACTCTTTCTGCAAAAAATTAGCCCCTGCACAAGACGATCGGTAGAAAAATAAAAAACATATGGCGTTCAGAAAACCAATCCAGCAAAATCTGCCTTCCAAAAACCATACAGCGCTCCTTTCCTTCTGCGCCCTGCCGTGCGCCCTTATATCAGTTTACGACCACATGTTGGGTGTTTCTGTAAACCGCAGAATCAGAGTAATAAATATTGAGTTTTGTTTGGCTGTTAACCCTTAATGTGTTAAAGAAAAAAATGTAATAAAATAGAAAATCTGCTAAAAAAGTGAAATTTAGAAATTTCCTCTCCATTTTCCTTTAATTCTTGTGGAACAACTAAAGGGTTAATAACGTTTGTAAAATTGGTTTTAAGTAACTTGAGGGGTCTAGTTTCTACAATGGGGTCATTTATGGGGGTATCTACTATATAGGCCCCACAAAAGTAAGAATTGCTTCTAAGCCTTGTAACGTCCTAAAAAAATAAAATAACATTTCCAAAATGATGCCAACATGAAGTAGACATATGGGAAATGTTATGTAATAAATATTTTATGAGGTATCACTTTCTGTTTTAGAAGCAGAGAAATTGAAATTTAGAAAATTGCTAATTTTTATTTATTTTTGGTAAATTTGGGATTTTTTCATAAATAAAGGTGATATATATTGACTCAAATTTATGACTGTCATGAAGTACAATGTGTCACGAGAAAACAATCTCAGAATGGCGTGGATAAGTAAAAGTGTTCCAAAGCTATTACCACTTAAAGTGACGCATGTCAGATTTGTAAATTTTGACCTGGACACTGGGGCATCAATGACCTTTGGTCATGAAAGGGTTAAGGTTATCATGTCATTAATTAGTGCACAGTTAAACCTTATCTGAAAGTTTAAAATGTAACTCATTTTATTTTTGTAATGTATCGGGGCAGTGATACTGACCATTTTTGTAATATAATTTAAATTGTACATTTCTATTAGAAAATTAGCTCTAAAGTGGCCCTTTCTCAGCCTTAGCAACGCTCCTCTGTCTTCTGCTTACATAACACAGTCAGTGTGGAGCGCGTCTCCACAGTTATATAAACAGAAGACAGAGGAGCGCTGCTAGGGCTCAAAATGGGCCACTTTAGAGCTATTTTTCTAATAGACAATTTCAGTAATTAAAGTATATTATAAAAATGGTCAATATCACTGCCCTGATACATTACAAAAAAAATAAAAAATGACAGTTACATTATAAATTTTCCTGTTCCTCAACCTATATGTGATATGTTTTTCACAGATCTGAGACAGCTAAGGGTCTTTGCTGCACATACCTAAAATGGCTGCTGCAGGCAGTGCAAAGAAGAGAAAGATTGCAGATGAGAACAGGAAATTTAATGAGACCTGGACAGAAAAATTCTTCTTTATTGAAGAAAGAGGAAAGCTAGTTTGCTTAATTTGCAAAAGTGTAGTTGCAGTGCCGAAGGAATTCAATGTTAAGCGGCACTACGAAACCAAACATTCCAATTCTGAGCAATGTAAGGGAGAATTGCGCAAACAGAAGATCTTATCTTTACAGCGCAGCTTAACTGTACAGCAGACTATGTTCACCAAGATATCTAAAGAAGGTGAAACGGCGATGGAAGTTAGTTATGAAATGTCAGAATTGATTGCAAAGTCTTCCAGACCATTCACAGATGGGGACTTTGTAAAAAAGGGCCTCATTGTTTCTTCACAGAAACTATGCCCAGAGTCTGTTAAACAATGTGAATCTATTCGCCTCAGTCGTAGGACTGTTCACCGCAGGATCGCTGATACGGCTGCAGATGTTTCCGGACAGACAGAAGAAAAGGCAACAAAATGTATTTTCTTTTCTCTGGCAGCAGACGAGTCCACAGATATCCGTCCCACTGCTCAACTGCTGGTTTTTATTCGGGGGATCACCACAGATTTTCATATTTTAGAGGGATTACTTGGAATGATCTCATTTCAAGGGCAAACAAAGGGAAGTGATTTGTTAAGCGGTATATTGGAATTATGTGCCAAGATGGATCTAGATTTAGGTAAGCTAGTGGGAATTGTTACTGATGGAGCTCCAGCCATGATGGACTCCAAAAGTGGTAACACCTCGGAGAGCACAAGCACCAACTGATTCCGTTTCATTGCATCATCCACCAACAATCCCTGTGTGGAAAAGAGCTTGGATTTGAAAATGTAATGAAAGTTGTTGTCAGTGTTGTCAACTTCATAAAATCGCGAGGACTTAACCATCGGCAGTTTAAATCTTTTCTAGAAGAGATCGATGCTGAATATCAGGACCTAGTTTTTTATACAGAAGTAAGGTGGATGAGCCGGGGGAAAACCTTGCAACGTTTTTTTGAATTGTTGGAAGAAATAAAATTATTTCTTGTTCGGAAGGATAAAATAGTTGAAGAACTACAAGATGACAAGTGGCTGGGTGACCTTGCTTTCTTGGTAGATATCACACAACATCTGAATGCAAAACTACAAGGGAAAAATCAGTTTGTTAGTAATCTTTGTAACTATATCTTTGCATTTCAATCCAAACTAAAATTGTTCCAATCTCACCTTGAAAATGGCAATCTTGTGCATTTCCCGGCATGCAGACAAGAATTTGTCAGTGGCGCAAACATGTCTGAGTATGTCGCAAAACTGGCACATCTCCAGTCCATATTTGAGCACCGCTTCACTGATTTTAAAAATGAGAAAAAGGGTTTTGAAATGTTTGCAGACCCATTTTCAGTTATTCCTGATGAAGCACCCCCAGAATTCCAACTGGAACTCATTGATCTTCAGTCATGTGACAGTCTACGAAACAAGTTTAACCACCTCAGCCCCCAGTGCTTAAACACCCTGAAAGACCAGGCCACTTTTTACACTTCTGACCTACACTACTTTCACCGTTTATTGCTCGGTCATGCAACTTACCACCCAAATGAATTTTACCTCCTTTTCTTCTCACTAATAGAGCTTTCATTTGGTGGTATTTCATTGCTGCTGACATTTTTACTTTTTTTGTTATTAATCGAAATTTAACGATTTTTTTGCAAAAAAATGACATTTTTCACTTTCAGTTGTAAAATTTTGCAAAAAAAAACGACATCCATATAGAAATTTTGCTCTAAATTTATAGTTCTACATGTCTTTGATAAAAAAAAAATGTTTGGGTAGAAAAAAAATGGTTTGGGTAAAAGTTATAGCGTTTACAAACTATGGTACAAAAATGTGAATTTCCGCTTTTTGAAGCAGCTCTGACTTTCTGAGCACCTGTCATGTTTCCTGAGGTTCTACAATGCCCAGACAGTACAAACACCCCACAAATGACCCCATTTCTGAAAGTACACACCCTAAGGTATTCGCTGATGGGCATAGTGAGTTCATAGAACTTTTTATTTTTTGTCACAAGTTAGCGGAAAATGATGATTTTTTTTTTTTTTTTTTTTTTTTCTTACAAAGTCTCATATTCCACTAACTTGTGACAAAAAATAAAAACTTCCATGAACTCACTATGCCCATCACGAAATACCTTGGGGTCTCTTCTTTCCAAAATGGGGTCACTTGTGGGGTAGTTATACTGCCCTGGCATTCTAGGGGCCCAAATGTGTGGTAAGGAGTTTGAAATCAAATTCAGTAAAAAATGACCTGTGAAATCCGAAAGGTGCTCTTTGGAATGTGGGCCCCTTTTCCCACCTAGGCTGCAAAAAAGTGTCACACATCTGGTATCCCCGTACTCAGGAGAAGTTGAGGAATGTGTTTTGGGGTGTCTTTTTACATATACCCATGCTGGGTGAGATAAATATCTTGGTCAAATGACAACTTTGTATAAAAAAATGGGAAAAGTTGTCTTTTGCCAAGATATTTCTCTCACCCAGCATGGGTATATATAAAATGACACCCCAAAACACATTCCCCACCTTCTCCTGAGTACGGAGATACCAGATGTGTGACACTTTTTTGCAGCCTAGGTGGGCAAAGGGGCCCATATTCCAAAGAGCACCTTTCGGATTTCACTGGTCATTTTTTACTGAATTTGATTTCAAACTCCTTACCACACATTTGGGCCCCTAGAATGCCAGGGCAGTATAACTACCCCACAAGTGACCCCATTTTGGAAAGAAGACACCCCAAGGTATTCCGTGAGGGGCATGGCGAGTTCCTAGAATTTTTTATTTTTTGTCACAAGTTAGTGGAAAATGATGATTTTTTTTTTTTTTTTTTTTTTTTCATACAAAGTCTCATATTCCACTAACTTGTGACAAAAAATAAAAACTTCCATGAACTCACTATGCCCATCAGCGAATACCTTGGGGTCTCTTCTTTCCAAAATGGGGTCACTTGTGGGGTAGTTATACTGCCCTGGCATTCTAGGGGCCCAAATGTGTGGTAAGGAGTTTGAAATCAAATTCTGTAAAAATTGACCTGTGAAATCCGAAAGGTGCTCTTTGGAATATGGGCCCCTTTGCCCACCTAGGCTGCAAAAAAGTGTCACACATCTGGTATCTCTGTATTCAGGAGAAGTTGAGGAATGTGTTTTGGGGTGTCTTTTTACATATACCCATGCTGGGTGAGAGAAATATCTTGGTCAAATGCCAACTTTGTATAAAAAAATGGGAAAAGTTGTCGTTTGCCAAGATATTTCTCTCACCCAGCATGGGTATATATAAAATGACACCCCAAAACACATTCCCCACCTTCTCCTGAGTACGGAGATACCAGATGTGTGACACTTTTTTGCAGCCTAGGTGGGCAAAGGGGCCCATATTCCAAAGAGCACCTTTCGGATTTCACAGGTCATTTTTTACAGAATTTGATTTCAAACTCCTTACCACACATTTGGGCCCCTAGAATGCCAGGGCAGTATAACTACCCCACAAGTGACCCCATTTTGGAAAGAAGAGACCCCAAGGTATTCGCTGATGGGCATAGTGAGTTCATGGAAGTTTTTATTTTTTGTCACAAGTTAGTGGAATATGAGACTTTGTATAAAAAAAAAAAAAAAAAAAAAAATCAGCATTTTCCACTAACTTGTGACAAAAAATAAAAAATTCTAGGAACTCGCCATGCCCCTCACGGAATACCTTGGGGTGTCTTCTTTCCAAAATGGGGTCACTTGTGGGGTAGTTATACTGCCCTGGCATTTTCCAGGGGCCCTAATGTGTGTTAAGTAGGTAAATGACCTGTGAAATCCTAAAGGTGCTCTTTGGAATGTGGGCCCCTTTGCCCACCTAGGCTGCAAAAAAGTGTCACACATGTGGTATCGCCGTATTCAGGAGAAGTTGGGGAATGTGTTTTGGGGTGTCATTTTACATATACCCTTGCTGGGTGAGAGAAATATCTTGGCAAAAGACAACTTTTCCCATTTTTTTATACAAAGTTGGCATTTGACCAAGATATTTCTCTCACCCAGCATGGGTATATGTAAAATGACACCCCAAAACACATTCCCCAACTTCTCCTGAGTACGGCGATACCAGATGTGTGACACTTTTTTGCAGCCTAGATGCGCAAAGGTGCCCAAATTCCTTTTAGGAGGGCATTTTTAGACATTTGGATACCAGACTTCTTCTCACGCTTTGGGGCCCCTAGAATGCCAGGGCAGTATAAATACCCCACATGTGACCCCATTTTGGAAAGAAGACACCCCAAGGTATTCAATGAGGGGCATGGCGAGTTCATAGAAATTTTTTTTTTTTGGCACAAGTTAGCGGAAATTGATATTTTTTATTTTTTTCTCACAAAGTCTCCCGTTCCGCTAACTTGGGACAAAAATTTCAATCTTTCATGGACTCAATATGCCCCTCACGGAATACCTGGGGGTGTCTTCTTTCCGAAATGGGGTCACATGTGGGGTATTTATACTGCCCTGGCATTCTAGGGGCCCTAAAGCGTGAGAAGAAGTCTGGAATATACATGTCTAAAAAATTTTACGCATTTGGATTCCGTGAGGGGTATGGGGAGTTCATGTGAGATTTTATTTTTTGACACAAGTTAGTGGAATATGAGACTTTGTAAGAAAAAAAAATAAAAATTCCGCTAACTTGGGCCAAAAAAATGTCTGAATGGAGCCTTACAGAGGGTGATCAATGACAGGGGGGTGATCAATGACAGGGGGGTGATCAGGGAGTCTATATGGGGTGATAACCACAGTCATTGATCACGCCCGTGTAAGGCTTCATTCAGACGTCCGTATGCGTTTTGCGGATCCGATCCATCTATCAGTGCATCCGTAAAAATCATGCGGACATCTGAATGGAGCTTTACAGGGGGGTAATCAATGACAGGGGGGTGATCAGGGAGTCTATATGGGGTGATCACCACAGTCATTGATCATGCCCCTGTAAGGCTTCATTCAGACGTCCGGATGCGTTTTGCGGATCCGATCCATCTATCAGTGGATCCGTAAAAATCATGCGGACGTCTGAATGGAGCTTTACAGGGGGGTAATCAATGACAGGGGGGTAATCAATGACAGGGGGGTGATCAGGGAGTCTATATGGGGTGATCACCACAGTCATTGATCATGCCCCTGTAAGGCTTCATTCAGACGTCCGGATGCGTTTTGCGGATCCGATCCATCTATCAGTGCATCCGTAAAAATCATGCGGACATCTGAATGGAGCTTTACAGGGGGGTGATCAATGACAGGGGTGTAATCAATGACAGGGGGGTGATCAGGGAGTCTATATGGGGTGATCACCACAGTCATTGATCACGCCCCTGTAAGGCTTCATTCAGACGTCCGTATGCGTTTTGCGGATCCGATCCATCTATCAGTGCATCCGTAAAAATCATGCGGACATCTGAATGGAGCTTTACAGGGGGGTGATCAATGACAGGGGTGTAATCAATGACAGGGGGGTGATCAGGGAGTCTATATGGGGTGATCACCACAGTCATTGATCATGCCCCTGTAAAGCTTCATTCAGACGTCCGGATGCGTTTTGCGGATCGGATCCATCTATCAGTGCATCCGTAAAAATCATGCGGACATCTGAATGGAGCTTTACAGGGGGGTGATCAGGGAGTCTATATGGGGTGATCACCACAGTCATTGATCATGCCCCTGTAAAGCTTCATTCAGACGTCCGGATGCGTTTTGCGGATCGGATCCATCTATCAGTGCATCCGTAAAAATCATGCGGACATCTGAATGGAGCTTTACAGGGGGGTGATCAGGGAGTCTATATGGGGTGATCACCACAGTCATTGATCATGCCCCTGTAAAGCTTCATTCAGACGTCCGGATGCGTTTTGCGGATCGGATCCATCTATCAGTGCATCCGTAAAAATCATGCGGACATCTGAATGGAGCTTTACAGGGGGGTGATCAGGGAGTCTATATGGGGTGATCACCACAGTCATTGATCACGCCCCTGTAAAGCTTCATTCAGACGTCCGGATGCGTTTTGCGGATCGGATCCATCTATCAGTGGATCCGTAAAAATCATGCGGACGTCTGAATGGAGCTTTACAGGGGGGTAATCAATGACAGGGGTGTAATCAATGACAGGGGGGTGATCAGGGAGTCTATATGGGGTGATCACCACAGTCATTGATCACGCCCCTGTAAGGCTTCATTCAGACGTTCGGATGCGTTTTGCGGATCGGATCCATCTATCAGTGGATCCGTAAAAATCATGCGGACGTCTGAATGGAGCTTTACAGGGGGTTGATCAATGACAGGGGGGTAATCAATGACAGGGGGGTGATCAGGGAGTCTAATATGGGGTGATCAGGGGCTAATAAGGGGTTAATAAGTGACGGGGGTGGGGTGTAGTGTAGTGTAGTGGTGCTTGGTGGGACTTTACTGAGCTACCTGTGTCCTCTGGTGGTCGATCCAAACAAAGGGGACCACCAGAGGACCAGGTAGCAGGTATATTAGACGCTGTTATCAAAACAGCGTCTAATATACCTGTTAGGGGTTAAAAAAAACACATCTCCAGCCTGCCAGCGAACGATCGCCGCTGGCAGGCTGGAGATCAACTCTCTTACCTTCCGTTCCTGTGAGCGCGCGCGCCTGTGTGCGCGCGTTCACAGGAAATCTCGCGTCTCGCGAGATGACGCGCCGGCGCGTCCAGGAGGAATGAATCAACCACCTCCAGGACGCGTCTGTGCGTACAGCGGTCCGGAGGTGGTTAAAGGGCTTCTGTCACCCCACTAAACCGTTTTTTTTTTTTTGTTTAATAATAATCCCTACACTGCGATCTCTGCATACATGTAAGTAAAATAATAATTTTCGTTCAGTAGAATTTGATAAAAAGCTATTTTTATAATATGTAAATTACCTTGCTACCAGCAAGTAGGGCGGCTACTTGCTGGTAGCAGCCGCATCCTCCGATGGTAATGACGCCCCGTCCGCTTGTTGATTGACAGGGCCAGGGGACGGGATCTTTCTCCGCTGGCCCTGCCTGTTTTCATTCAATATCTGGCGCCTGCGCCGCGGCCGTACCTATCTTCAATCTGCGCAGGCGCACTGAGAGGCGGCCACTCACTCGGCCGCTCCATCCTCAATGCGCCTGCGCCGATAACGTCACATCTACACCCGGCGCAGGCGCATTGAGGAGCGAGCGGCCACCTCTCAGTGCGCCTGCGCAGATTGAAGACAGGTACGGCCGCGGCGCAGGCGCCAGATATTGAATGAAAACAGGCAGGGTCAGCAGAGAAAGATTCCGTCCCCTGGCCCTGTCAATCACAATGCGGAGGGGGCGTCATTAGGGTCGGAGGATGCGGCTGCTACCAGCAAGTAACCGCCCTACTTGCTGGTAGCAAGGTAATTTACATATTTTAAAAATAGCATTTTATCAAATTCTACTGAATGAAAATTATTATTTTACTTATGTATGCAGAGATCGCAGTGTAGGGATTATTATTAAACAAAAAAAACAAAAAACGGTTTAGTGGGCTGACAGAAGCCCTTTAAGGAAGGGGATTTACTTAACTTCTATAAATGTGTTCCAGGAGATGAATATCCAAAATTGTGTGAAAGAGCAGCTATTTATGCCTGCCTGTTTGGGTCAACATACTCTTGCGAGCAGGCATTTTCTATTATGAACATTAGCAAATCAAAATTTAGGAGCAGACTTACTAATGAGAATCTTCAGTCAATTCTGCAACTAGCCACAACTGAGCTGAGACCTAACATCCAAAAACTGGGTTAATTGTGCGGATCACAGCCCCCTGTAAAAGATCGGGTGCTGCCAGGCAGCAGGGGGCAGTCATGTACACAGTTCTCAGTATATTCTAACTTGAAGCGTCCCCATCACTATGGGAACGCCTCTGTGTTAGAATATACTGTCGGATATGAGCTTCACGATGTAACTCATATCCGACAGTATATTCTAACATAGAGGCGTTCCCATGGTGATGGGGACGCTTCAAGTTAAAATATACCATCGGATTGGAGAAAACTCTGATCCTATGGTATATTAACTCCTGACTTTACATTGAAAGTCAATGGGGGACGGATCCGTTTGAAATGGCACCATATTGTGTCAACGTCAAACGGATCCGTCCCCATTGACTTGCATTGTAATTCAGGACGGATCCGTTTGGCTCCGCACGGCCAGGCGGACACCAAAACGACTTTTTTTTTATGTCTGTGGATCCTCCAAAAATCAAGGAAGACCCACGGACGAAAAAACGGTCACGGATCACGGACCAACGGAACCCCGTTTTGCGGACCATGAAAAAATACGGTCGTGTGCATGAGGCCTAACTCCTCTTTCACAAACTTAAAATTTGCTGAAATCAACACCCAGTTGCTTTTATATTTGCAGTTCTAAAGTTTATTTTACTAATCTCTAACATTTAATTAGTACTGTACTGTGCAGTATATGTTATTTAACGGTTACTGGTAGGTAAACCTTGTTCTGTTTATTGTGAGCAGGATACAGAAATAAACTGCATATATTTGTACTCCCAATCCTGTTATGAGGAATTTTCTCCTATTTTTCATGGCTTTTTAGTAGGCCTCTGTGCCATTCAAAACATGCAGTGGTGCATGAAAATTGTAGTATGAATTAATTGTCAGTCCAATGGGGGGTTTACACAGCCTGATTGTAGGTTATCAGGTACGAATGTTACTACGAATGCTTGTTCCTGATAATCGGCCTATGTAAGTGCGCTGCCGATTGGGTGGATTGTTCTGTGAACAAAGCTCTGCTGTCCAGAAACAATGAATGTGTATGAGGATGAGAGATGGTCGTAGCAATGTAAATGAAGCTCGTCACCTCAACTGATGAGCAGGCAGTTATTGGGAAGGAACCGTTCATAATAAACTGCTCCATCTGCTCCTGTGTGGTATTGCTATATGAATGCATCAATGTGTACTAAATATTAATGATGCAAAACAAGTTATAGTTTTCATGCAGTAAACTTTTACCGTTTAAGCAGCTCAATTTTTTTTTGTGGCCCCAGGAGACAGAACAATGCGACAATGCGGGCCTCAGACCAAAATAGGTTGTGCACCCCTGCTCTATAGCAATCAATCTTCCTCCTATTTCTCCAGCCTGGAGGGATGCACTATCTCTGTCGTACAGTATAGTGGTCTACTTTGTATCCTCTTTAGTAATACTATCTCCGGACAGGAGGCCTTTACACTGACGAGCAAAATGGCAACGATGTTTAGACCTTGTGACTTTCAGGCTCCACATCTCACCATCCACTGCAGCTTCGAACATGAGACTCCCATCATGGTATAGACAATCATCTCGGCTATCTCATACATAAATTGGACTTGCAACTATTTAGCTTATGATTAGTTATGCAGATTCTTGTCATGTAACTGCATTGTTACTGTTTTTCTTCTCAAATTCTAAAAAAAAATGTTTATTATTTTGTTAGTATTTTGTAAATCCTCCTTTGGCTTTCAGCACTGCCTGAATCCTCCCGGGCAGGCTCTCGATCACATTCAAGCATGTCTGGACCAAAATCTGTTCCCAGACAGAATCTGGGATCTGGATCGGGGTGCTGAGGTTTGCTCCCAGCGGCGCTCCCCAGCTGCGATCCGGCCGCTGCTTACTTCCAATGGGTGGGGTATAAGCAGTGGCGTAACTACTGGGGAAGCAGGGGTCCGGCAGCGTGCCCTGTCTATCCCTGCAGAGCTAGACAACATATGGGGGTCCCTCAGCTCTGCACCCCCCTCCCAGTATACCAGACATAGGGGCTCCGTGCCCTGCCGCTCACTGTAGATGCCAGATCCTTCTAAGCTACAGGACCTTTGATGATGTCATGACCATGTGACCAATCATGTGGGTGGGAGGAGCCAGGCTGTGGGCTGGTAGCGCCTTTATGATCCTCATCTGCTCCTGACTTTGGCTTGAACATCTGAGGTTAGCACCCCAGGACTTAGAATTCCGGGTACTTAGGGGTTAATGCCGGGATGATGTGTATGGCCTCATTCACACATTGCAGATTTAGTCAAATCTGCAAACAAGATGTACAGCGTGTAGCATAGCTGTGTGTGTCTGCCTACCCAGAGCAGCTGTGTGTGGGGTGCATGTAGCAGGGCTGAGGGTGCTTCATGTGTATAATGCAGCAAAGATAGGTGTATAGTGTGAATCCAGCACAGTAGTGTGTGTGGTGTATGTAGCAGAGCTGTATGAGACAGAGGGATGTATAATGTGCACAGCGGAGCTGTGTATGTAAAATGTGCAACACAGTGATATATAATGTGCTACCCAGAGCTGTGTGTGTATGCTGTGTGTGTGTAGCAGAGCTGTGTATGTAAAATGTGCAACACAGTGATATATAATGTGCTACCCAGAGCTGTGTGTGTATGCTGTGTGTGTGTAGCAGAGCTGTGTATGTAAAATGTGCAACACAGTGATATATAATGTGCTACCCAGAGCTGTGTGTGTATGCTGTGTGTATGTAGCAGAGCTGTGTATGTAAAATGTGCAACACAGTGATATATAATGTGCCACCCAGAGCTGTGTGTGTATGCTGTGTGTATGTAGCAGAGCTGTGTATGTAAAATGTGCAACACAGTGATATATAATGTGCCACCCAGAGCTGTGTGTGTATGCTGTGTGTGTGTAGCAGAGCTGTGTATGTAAAATGTGCAACACAGTGATATATAATGTGCCACCCAGAGCTGTGTGCCCATGTAGCAGAGTTGTGTATGTAAAATGTGCAAAAACCCTGATGCTCTCAAAAAGAGCAAGCAATATAAATCATTGTAGTTTGATACCTTTTACCCCTTAAAGACCGGGCCCATTTTCATTTTTACATTAGCCATAACCTTTTTATTTTTCCATTCACATAGTCATATGAGGGCTTTTTTTGTGTGGGACAAGATGCAGTTTTTAAATGCCGCCAATTATTTTCCATGTCTTGTATCAGAAAGCAGGAAAAATATATATTTGTGGGTTAAAAAAACAAAACAATAAAAAAAACACAATTCCTCCAAAGTTTTTGAGGTTTTGACATCACAGCGTTCACTAAAAATGACGTCTTTATTCTGCGGCTCAATACGATACTAAACTTGTATGGTTTTTATTTGGTTTAATTACTTTAAAAAATTACTTTTCTATATTTCGGTCTATGTGAGGGCTTGTTTTTGTTTAACGATCAGTAGTTTTCTAGGGGGGGGAGGGGGGGACATACAGAAATTTGCTGTGGGGCCCAGTCACTTCTAGTTACGCCCCTGGGAAGAATTAGGGAGGCTGCTGTGGTCTGGAGCAGTGTGCCAGGGGCATCCCTGCAAGAGGGTGCTCCTGCGGAGCTTAGGGTACTTTCACACTTGCGGCAGAGGAATCCGGACGCAAACGGGTGGCATTTGTCACACGGATCCGGATGCAGATCCGTCTGACAAATGCATTGAAATACCGGATCCGTCTCTCCAGTGTCATCCAGAAAAACTGATTTTTATTTTTTGCATTTTTAAAGGTCTGCGCATGCGCAAAACCGGATCTGCAGTGACCAGGAACGGGGTAGATAAATAGTTTGTAGTTTTGTTTGTGACGCCAATTGCAGCGTGCGCAGGGTACTATCACAGGGCCCTTACAAGGTGTTATAACTCACGCCCCAGGTTAGGATTGCCTATAGTGTCTCTGTATGGTGATGATAATGGTGTCAACGGTGTCTCCTACTTGGGTACGGCTGGACTCCTGGCTCACTTGCAATAAATTGAGTGTAGTGATAGTAGGAGTAATAGAGGGATTTTGCAGCAGAAATTGATGTCCAGACCTTGAGGCCCCTTTCACACGGTCGAGTATTCCGCGTGGATGCGATGCGTGAGTTGAACGCATTGCACCCGCACTGAATTATGACCCATTAATTTCTATGGGGCTGTGCACACGAGCAGTGATTTTCACGCATCAATTGTGCGTTGCGTGAAAATCGCAGCATGCTCTATATTGTGTGTTTTTCACGTATCGCAGGCCCCATAGAAATTAATGGGGTTGCGTGAAAATCGCAAGCATCCGCAAGCAAGTGCGGATGCGGTGCGATTTTCACGCACGGTTGCTAGGAGACGATCGGGATGGAGACCCGATCATTGTTATTTTCCCTTATAACATGGTTATAAGGGGAAATAATAGCATTCTGAATACAGAATGTATAGTACTATAGGGCTGGAGGGGTTAAAAAATAATAATAATTAATTAAACTCAACCTAGTCCACTTGATCGCGCAACCGGCATCTCTTCTGTCTCCTTCTTTGCTGATTGCAGGAAAAGGACCTGTGGTGACGTCACTCCGGTCATCACATGATCCATCACATGATCTTTTAAGCATGGTGATGGATCATGTGATGGACCATGTGATGACCGGAGTGACGTCACCACAGGTCCTGTTTCTGCAATCAGCAAAGAAGGAGACAGAAGAGAAGCCGGGCTGCGCGATCAAGTGGACTAAGGTGAGTTTAAATATTTTTTTTTTTTTTTTTAACCCCTCCACCCCTATTGTACTATGCATTCGTATTCAGAATGCTATTATTTTCCCTCATAACCATTTTTTAAGGGAAAATAATAAAATCTACAGAGCACCAATCCCAAACATGCGCGATTTTTCTCACGCAAGTGCAAAACGCATTACAATGTTTTGCACTCGCGCGGAAAAATCGTGCATGTTCCCGCAACGCACCCACACCTTTTCCCGCAACGCCCGTGTGAAAAAGGCCTTAGGTGAAGTTCAAACTTGTCTTTACTGAAGATAACTTTCATCCAAGCAGAATACAGCTTTGGGTTTTGGTCCCAGCAGGTTTTGGCAATGGTTGGCAGGAATAATTCTTCTGCACTATAAATCTGGAGCTTGCAGGTAAGGACGTCTGCTTAGTAGCTCTGAAACTGTGGCAGGAATTTAGCTTCTGCACTTCTCTTTACCTTCTGCTTTGTGGGGACTGAGTAGCTGAGGAAAAATATGGCTTCTCCTAGGTCTCTGGACTTTACTCACAGATAGGCTCACAGGGAATGCTTTCGTCCTGGAACTCTGGAGATGGTCTGCTTTCTTCATCCAGCCGAGGCTGAGGGTTCTCAGGCTGGGGAGGTGATCAATGTCTCAGCCAAGACAAGATCCTGGCTTTCTTCCCTAGACAAGGGGACTCCTAACACACACACCCTACCCCTAGCAGGGGGTGGGCTACACTCAACCTAACTTCCTTCTCCACCCAAGGTGTAGGATGTGGGAATAGTCCACACCTCCACAGAGGGGGAGCTAAGCTGGAATGAACCATTCCAGCCTAGATGTACTAAACTGTAACTAGTTCCTTACCAATCTATTGCTGCCACCTGCTGGTGAACATGGGAAATTACAAGGAAATTTTCATTTAACAGTTTTAAATGCACAGTTGTGAAGACATGAGCAAAATCATATCAGATGACAAGGCAAAAGGCGCTTAGGAGACAGTAGCAGGGTAGAAGAGTGTAGTAACACAACTCTGGGGTGTTACAGATCAGTTTTGCCGGATCCGCCATTCCGGCAAATGTTCAGGATTTTTGGCTGGAGAGAAAACTGCAGCATGCTGTGGTATTTTCTCCGTCCAAAAAATGTAAGAGGGACTGAACTGATGCCTCCTGAATGGAATGCTCTCCATTCAGAATGCATTAGGATAAAACTGATCAGTCTTTTTCCGGTATTGAGCTCCTGTGACGGAAGTCAACAGCGGAAAAGAAAAACGCTAGTGTGAAAGTTCCCTTAGCGGGCAGCTGGATCTCCATACGTGGGTCAGCACTGTGCACATAACGTTCCGCTCCAGGTTTTTCTCAGTCCCCTTCAGGCGGCCCCTAGCATGCTCACGGGGAGAACCAGAGAACTGGTATGAGAATAGATTTGCTGCCCAAATCCGATGAGTCACTGCACAAAGTCGGACAAATTTTTTAAACACATTAGTCAAAAGTGTCGGGTAACACACAAGAGGAGACGTTGGTTCCGCCACCTTGTGGAAGAGGGATGAGTATGTAGTGTCCCACTAGGTAAAGGTGGGCACTGCACAAAAGGGGTTAATGTGTCTTGATTGCATTTAATGTCATGTGTATGCATTTCCCTGTGTTAGCTGGGTGTCAGGCCTGTCAGGGTGTAGTTTAGCCTCCCAGACGTTAGAGGGAGCTAGAGAGTCCTAGATATATATAGGAAGGCCCAGACAGGGGAGTGGTAGTTCATTCCAGGGGACTAGAGGAGTTACTTCGTCCACCTAAAGCTCCTGAGGCTAGGATTAGCTCAGTTGAGACACCCCAGTTGCAGGACAGAACGTCCTGGGAGAAACCCACAGTCCTTCACCAGTCAAGCAAGGATATTACAAGCAAAGATAAGTAACACTGATGGGCAGATGCATTAGAAAGCAAAGCAAGGATCTAATACGGGAGGAAGATATATATATACCAAGGATATAAGCCAGCATTTAGGCATCCGGGCCTTGGGATTGAAACCAGACAGGAGTTCTAGAAAGGAACAGTGTACACTATTTCTGAGGAAAGGTACAACCTGATTCTGAGTGTGTTGTGGATTTACCCTCTGAGTATCTTGCATAATTAATACCTGCCATCGTGTGGAATAAAGCCTGCTTGTAAAGCTGTGATCTAAAGGACTGTGTTACCATCTGTATGTACAAAGTTGGACTGTTAAGTAAAGCAACGTTTGGTTCACTATACCATCTGTGTACCTCACTTATTCCAACTATAAATCGGTGTGCCACCGTTACAGGCACTGGCGTCACGAATCCAAAAGGGACCTTGCCCCAGGCACTCAAAATACCTGTAAGATCCAGGGCACCTCATCCACCATCAGGCCTGGTCCCTACATACAGAGTGTGCCCCAGAGGAACTGTGTCTACCTCTCCTTCACTGCCGCATGCCTGCCCAGGGTTCTCAAATACAGTGAGCAACCCTCGATTGCCCATAACCGTGACCTCGCTTCGCTATACCCTGCAGGTCTGCCGTGCTGCATAAATTGGCGTCACGAACAGGATTTACGGAACACTCCTGCGCCATTGCGGATATACAACTGTGTGCTAAAAATTGCCTTAAAGTGACCAAGCCCTATTGTTTTATTAAAAAATTGCTGGGCCAAAGAACTGAAAAGAATTAGCGGTGTGAAGATAATATTTTCTGGACTGTTTGCTGCTTATTTGAGCCACCGCTTGCTGTCAGTGAATAGACAGCCATTTTGCCACTTAAACCTGAGGTGGATTGCAAGTGCGCCTGGTGAACCGTTTGGCGCGAAAAAGAGGACTTTGGCGCGAAAAGAACCAGGCGGAGTCATCACCCAGCCAGCAAGGAGGAAGAACGCCGACCTGTCTGGAAGAAAAGGTGCCGCCTACCTGAGTCCCGGAGCTACGAGAGGCCGCGCCCACCTGCTGACGCTGTACGCAGGACGTTCGACGCCCGTAGCCACGCATCTCGCGAGACTTGGAGCGAGCACCACCGGAGTGAGTACCGACTTAGAACTTTTGCCGGCTCCCCTGATCACCTTACCGGAATCTTCCCGACCCCTGCCAGGGCACCGGAGGGACCCCTGCTGGTAACCAGAGAATTTACTGAAAAAAAAAAATAAAGTTGTTACCATTGCCACTCCGGTCCGCTCTGCTACATTTAAAGGGCCATACCCACCTAGCAACGCCATGTCTACACCCGAGGAAATCGGGCAGGTGGCCCCAGTCGTGCCTTCTGAAGTATCCCCAGCCGACCCTAGGGCCCCTGCCGCCGCGGCACTGCCAAGCCTGATGTCGCTAACTATGCCGTACTATTTTGGGGCCCCCTGGTTCCCACGTTATTCAGGGGAAGCCCACAAGTTAAAGAACTTTAGGGAGCAGATACTGGCCTTGTTCCGGCTTTACCCCATATCTGCTGAACAGCAAATGGAGATCCTCCTAGCTCAGTTGGAAGGGGCCGCCCGCAAGGAAGTCATGTCGTGGCCCCGCTCTGAGAAAAGTAGCCTGGAACAGATCTTTGATCGCTTGGGCACCACATTTGAGGCCAGAACGGTGTCAGAAGTTAAAATGCGTTTCTTCAGCAGAAAGCAGCAGCCTGGAGAGTCGCTCCGCGATTTTGCCCTGTCCTTACAAGAGACACTGAGAGCTGTAGTCCAAGTGGATCCTAAAGAAGCTGAGGACCAGGACCGGACTCTTAGAGAGCAATTCATTGCGGGCGTAAGTACTGAGCATTTAAAGGGCCAGCTACGCATGTTGTCAGCCCAACACCCCCACTGTGCATTTCTGGACTTTAAGGAATTGGCCATCAGTATATTAGGCCAGAACCCTGCTCCAGGGCCAGCAGCCTCCTCTGAACCTCAGGCTTGTCAGCCAAAGACTGTGAATGTGGGGTCTGCAGGGGTCAGTCAGGCCGCCCAAGCTCCAGTCACAGATGTAGTGGCAGCCCTCATGGAGCAAGTGAACCATCTTACTATAAGTCTAGAGAAGGTGTGCAAGAAGATAGAGGAGTGGGAGAGACCATTGTTGCTAGAAGATGAAGGTCCTTTTCCTCCAAGGCTCCCACCTGCATATGGAGACGTATACCCAAAAGAGCCTGATGGGCGACCGAGGTACCGGCCCAGAAGTAGAAAACAGCCTGTCTGCCACCACTGCAAAAAATATGGACATACTGAATCAATGTGCTGGCAGTTAAACGGGCAACCCCTGAGGCAGAGGACCGCCCCTCGGGAGGTAGAACAGTAGGTCCAAAGGATCCAAGCTGGATGCCTAAGTATGTAGGATCCCGTCCAAAAATTAATATATGTATCAACGGAATACCCTTTGAAGCCCTGTTGGACACTGGGTCACAGGTCACCACCATTCAACGGCCTGCCTTTGACAAATTCTGGGATCCAAGTCTCCTCACCCAGCCACCAGAGTCCTGGCTAGATATCATTGCCAGCAACGGTAAGCCAGTGAAAGTGCATGGGTATTGGGAACCTACCCTTCAGGTGGGAGAAGCCACCTTACCACAGCAAGGCGTGATTGTGGTGCAAGCAGGAGATAAAGGAGGACACCCTGTGATATTAGGGACTAACGTTCTAAAAAATTGCTACTCCGAAGTGCTTGAAGCATTGAATCAAACTATATCTTCAGCCTCACCTGCTTCCAGAAGAGTTATTCAAAAGACTATCAGCTTGCTGTGTGCTCAACAAAGGTTCGCCAACAAGAAAGGAGAAATTTGCACTGTCCGGATCCGGGATAACCGGCCGGTAATTCTGCCTCCAAATTCCCAGATCATCCTGTGGTGCCGTGCTGTGTTAGGGATCCAGGGCCAGGACTATCAAGCCCTAGTGGAACCTATTCCCTTTGAAAATCATCCCTTCGTACGGACAGCCAAGAGCCTGGTGACCGTGTCTCAAGGTAAAGTGCCTGTCCGTTTAATTAACTTTGGTGACCATCCCGTTACTCTCCTTTAACACTGCCCCGTTGCTCAGCTTTTTCAAGTGTCTTTCCAGGATGTGATTCGTCTGCCTGCCACGGAGGCGTTCCAGACCACACAGAGCAGCAGCACCCCTACCACATCCTGGTGGGAAGAACTACATGTGGGGGACGAATCCACCCCAAAGGAGCAGATAGAGGGAGTCCTGAAGCTGGTGAAGGAGCACCACCAGGCTTTCAGCAAGCACTCCACAGACTACGGAGAGGTCAGTGTAATCAAACACACCATACCCACCGGCTCTCATCCTCCTATTAAGGAGAGGCACAGACCCATAGCGCCTACTACCTATCAGTCTGTGAAAGAGATGATACAAGAGATGAAAGACTCTAACATAATCCGGGACAGTCATAGTCCCTGGGCTGCGCCCCTAGTACTTGTCCGAAATAAAGATGGCAGCATAAGGTTCTGCGTGGATTACAGAAAAATTTATCAAATCACCCACAAAGATGCATATCCATTGCCACGCATTGAAGAGTCCTTGACTGCCCTGGGGTCATCAGCCTATTTCTCCACCTTGGACTTAACCAGTGGGTACTGGCAAGTACCCATGGCCCCAGAAGATCGGGAAAAGACTGCTTTCACTACACCTATGGGCCTGTTTGAATTCAATTATATGCCGTTTGGACTGTGTAACGCTCCAGGAACGTTCCAGAGGCTGATGGAACGTTGTTTAGGCCATAGGAATTTTGAGACTGTACACTTATATCTGGATGACGTCATTGTATACTCCAAGACGTATGAGGACCATTTAAAGCACCTGGGTGAGGTGTTTCAAGTTCTTGCTAAATATGGCCTCAAGATCAAGCCATCCAAGTGCCACCTGCTGAAACCAGCGGTCAAATACCTTGGGCACGTTGTCAGTGCCGAAGGAATACAGCCTGATCCTGATAAACTTGCTGCTGTCCGCAACTGGCCTACTCCGACGACCGTGAAAGAGGTGAGAAGCTTTCTCAGTTTTGCAGGGTACTACAGGCGTTTCATCCAGCATTTCGCACAAATTGCGGATCCCATCCAGGAACTTTTGAGGGGGCATCCAAAGAAGAGCCCGAAAACTCCTATTCCTGTTGAATGGAACCAAGAACGAGAAATTGCCTTTCAACTCCTAAAGAAGAAGTTGACTGAACCCCCTGTTCTGGGTTACCCAGATTATCAGAAGCCATTCCTCCTCTACACGGATGCCAGTAAAAGAGGCCTGGGGGCCGTGTTGGCTCAAGTGCAAGACAACAAAGAAAGGGTAATTGCCTACGCCAGCAGATCCCTGAAGGGAGCTGAAAAGAATGACCAGAATTAGTTCTTTCAAGCTGGAGTTTCTTGCCTTAGTGTGGGCTGTGACCGAAAAGTTTAAAGACTATCTCGCTGCCACACCATTTGTTGCCTTCACGGACAATAATCCCCTGGCACATCTGAATACAGCCAAATTAGGGGCACTGGAGCAAAGATGGGCCTCCCGCCTTGCCAACTATGACTTTGCTGTGAAATATCGGGCAGGCCGCTCCAATGATAATGCTGATGCCCTGTCGCGGCTTCCCACTACAGAGGCCCCAGATGAGCTAAAGGATGCCTGGGAAGAAGTGGAAATGCCCGCGATCTACAATAAATTTGCCCAGCAGGATAATATCCGTACTGAAAATCTCCCTGCTGCTGATCCTCCCTCATCAGATGGTCCTGAGTCCAGAGGCGATCAAGAAAGATGGATTAAGCTCCAGTCCGAAAGTAGAGTCCTCGGTGAACTGCTCGACTTCCTTACCAGTGGGAAAATCCCTGAGAGAATCCGCAGGAAGAGTGCAGACCCAGAACTAGTGAGACTGTGGAGACATCGCCACCAACTATTCCTTCAAAGAGGCCTGTTACTTAGAAGGAGTCTGGATCCAGTGTCCTGTGATAGAGTGTACCAAATTCTCCTGCCACGTCGGGATGCCAGCCTGGTACTGGACATGTACCACAACCAGTCCGGACACTTCGGTGTGCAAAAGACTGAAGCCACCATACGTAGAAGGTTCTATTGGATTGGGATGAGAGAAGATATCGAGAAATGGTGCCGAGAATGCACTGCCTGTGCTGTGGGGCGGACTGAACGCCATGACCAGAGGGCGCCTCTCCATCCTATTGTAAGTACAGCTCCTTTAGAAGTTGTCGCGATTGATCATGTGAAGTTGGAGCCGAGTCGCTCTGGGTATACGTATGCCATGACTATAATTGATCACTTCACCAAGTTTATCGTAGCAGTGCCTGTGAAAGACCTGACAGCCAAGACCACAGCGGAGGCGTTCTGGAAGCATTTCCTGTTGCCCTACGGCTGCCCAGAAAGGATCCTCACCGATCAAGGGTCTGCGTTTGAGTCACAGCTGTTCCATGAGATGTGCCTGCTGCACAACTGCCAGAAAGTCCGGACCACCGCCTATCATCCGCAAGGTAACGGACTCTGTGAAAAGATGAATAAGACTCTCATTGAAATGCTGAGAGCAGTACCCCCTGATACGAGGGGTGATTGGCCTACTCTGTTGCCACAACTGATGTACACTTATAACAACACCATCCATTGTTCCACCGGTTACACCCCATTCTATCTGATGTTTGGGCGACAAGGGAGATTACCTGCGGATCACTCCCTGGGGGTACAAGTGCCGGATGTGATCAACCCACTGCCCAGGACTGATTGGGTAGTGGAGCACCAGAGGCGTCTTCTTAATGCCAAGGAGATTGTGCAAGAACGCATGGAGAATGTCCGGGAACGCCAGCAAAAAGACTACGACCAGACTGACATGCGGGACCCCTGGCTCTTGGAGACAAGGTATGGTTGAAAAACAACCACCGGACCAGCAAATTGGACAGCAAATGGGAAAGGATTCCCTACATTATTACTGCCATACCCAATGCTGCAGCCCACATTTACCAGGTCTCCAGAGAAGGAAAAGGTCCCCAAGTCGTTCACCGGAACCGCCTCAAGCCCTGTATAGAAGGAGAACCAGCGGCAGAGGAGATGGAGCCTGAGCCTTCTGAGGAAGAGTTGCCGGCTCCACCTATGGACCCTATGCAGGCTGTGGAGAACTTGATCCATGATAAAGAGCCGCTCCACTGGGCCCTCACGCCTTGGTTAAATTTACTGGTTCCTGCTCCTGTTCCTGTTAGTCCTCCGTCTCAAGACGTTTTACCCCAGAGAGCTCCTGAAGAAGTTCCAGAGGCGGTGAGCTCCCCTGACCTTCCTGAGTCCAGGCAGGAAGAATCCCTGCCACTAAGAAGGTCCACTCGTTCTACCAGGGGACACCCACCTGTGAGGTTTGAGGACTACATCATGGGCCCAGGTAGCCCCTCACGGGAAACCCCTGTTTAACCCTGTTGCAAGCCTGGGTACGGACTCATGTGTTCCTTTGAGCCTCCAAGGACTTACGTTTATTTATGTTTTTATGGACTATCCTGGTTATTGATACGCTGCACCAGGTCAGCGCCCCTGTTCCCTTCCACTATCCTGAGAGAAGAGAACGACGCCCCTTTTCACCATTCCCTGCAGTTACATTGTTTGCTAATCTTTGTATTGTTGCTGTGATCATTGCCATGTATGCCGGTTCTCTATTTTTCTTTCAGGCTGCAGTATCCAGCCGGGCAGGGCCCCTCCATGTCGCGCCGAGGACGGGCAACGTTATAGCGTGGTTGTATGTAGTGTCCCACTAGGTAAAGGTGGGCACTGCACAAAATGGGTTAATATGTCTTTATTACATTTAATGTTATGTGTATGCATTTCCCTGTGTTAGCTGGGTGTCAGGCCTATCAGGGTGTAGTTTAGCCTCCCAGACGTTAGAGGGAGCCAGAGAGCCCTAGATATATATAGGAAGGCCCAGACAGCTGAGTGGTAGTTCATTCCAGGGGACTAGAGGAGTCACTTCGTCCACCTGAGGCTAGGATTAGCTCAGTAGACACCCCAGTTGCAGGACAGAACCTCCTGGGAGAAACCCACAGTCCTTCACCAGTCAAGCAAGGATATTACAAGCAAAGATAAGTAACACTGATAGGCAGATGCATTAGAAAGCAAAGCAAGGATCTAATACGGGAGGAAGATATATATAGACCAAGGATTTAAGCCACCATTTAGGCATCCGGGCCTTGGGATTGAAACCAGACAGGAGTTCTAGAAAGGACAGTGTACGCTATTTCTGAGGAAAGGTACAACCTGATTCTGAGTGTGTTGTGGATTTACCCTCTGAGTATCTTGCATAATCAATACCTGCCATCTTGTGGAATAAGCCTGCTTGCAAAGCTTGTGATCTAAAGGACTGTATTACCATCTGTATGTACAAAGTTGGACTGTTAAGTAAAGCAACGTTTGGTTCAGTATACCACCTGTGTACCTCACTTATTCCAACTATAAATCGGTGTGCCACCGTTACAGGCACTGGCGTCACGAAACTCAAAAGGGACCTTGCTTCAGGCACTCAAAATACCTGTAAGATCCAGGGCACCTCATCCACCATCAGGCCTGGTCCCCACATACCGAGTGTGCCCCAGAGGAACTGTGTCTACCTCTCCTTCACTGCCGCATGCCTGCCCAGGGTTCTCCAATACAGTGAGCAACCCTCGATTGCCCATAACCGTGACCTCACTTCACAATACCCTGCAGGTCTGTCGTGCTGCAAGAATACCCAGCATTTTAATCAAGTGTGAGCCGAGCAATGTGCCTCGATAGCCTGACAAATTTTACAAGTTTTCCAGATCTACTTTCCTGAGGTTCTCATTTATGTCTGAACATTTCAAATGGCTTTTTAAACATTTACAATGTGAAAGTATAAATGGTGAAACATTTGACCATGTTTATACACTAGTAATATGTCACTTTTCCCATATTTCCCGCAGTGGGTAAATGGGCGGTCGGTGACCTGAAACTTTGGCACAACCCGAAGAGAGGGGCAGGAAGAATTATCTCCTGGGCCCGCGGGCTGCGGTGGGATTTGTCTCATTCTTATCCAAGGCATGACTGGGGACCATTATTTAGCAGCTGCGGTTTGGCCAATACTGGCGGGTTGCAGGTTTGGTGCCAGCCCGATACCTGGGTCACTGGGGGCCCCAGAATGAAAATTTACTTTTCCTTCCCCGATCGATGTGACGTAGAAAGAAAATAAATCAACCCGATGAAGAAAATGTAGTGGTGGTCAGCGACAATGGGCGCAATATCCTGGCCTCCCTGAACCTGGGCGAAATAGCACATGTGCAGCAACTGGGCCGCATGGTCAATGTGTGAGTGATGGTGGGCTGATGGGGGTAGTAGTAGTTTGCACACAGTTCTGTAGAGCTCCCTGGGCCGGCGTGCAGTGAATGAAAGGACAGTATCAGTTCCTTTGGGGCATACTCTGTTGTCCAGGGATCCCCTGCTAGATGGTGGTTGAGGTGCCCTTGGTGGTGTGGTTTAAGGTGCAGGGAAGGCAGGGTCCCCGGTGTTCGTGATGCCAGCACCGTAAGGTGCAATGGAGGATAGAGACAAATAAGTAGCAAAAATGGGAACTTTACCTCCAATTAATTGCCTCGAGGTAGTTAGTACAGTTCATTTACATGGCAAGGGTGACAATCCATATAATGCATAGGCGATTGGCTTGGCTGTAATCCTAGTAACAGGCTTGACAAGTGGTGCATTGAGATTTTCCTCTGGCTGGTATGAGAGAGTTCCTTTCTATACGTCCTCACTATGTCCACACTCTAGCAGCCAGATACTGGATATAATAAAGACTCTTACTTGTGTTTGAAAACCCACAGGGCAGTCTCCCTAACGGCAGGCATGGATCCTCTGCTCCATTGTTTGCACTGGTTGCTTTCAGAAACCGATCCACAATGTCCATAGAGGTATGTGGTAATAGACAACTTTGCGCCTAGTCGTCCGGCTGTGTCCAGGTGCTTTTAGGCTTTTCCCGGTCACTGATGCTGTGGAGCTAATAAGCTAATACTGCTCCTATCTCCACTAGACTTTCTCTATATCCGCAGTTTACTCTGGTCTGTGCTAGGTAGCTGTAAGGATGTTCTCCACGCTCCCTCAGCTTGGCCAGGACCAAGGGGCTAAAATGGCAGCTACATATTGGACTTTTCTTCCTCTGCTCTTCACACATTACTATTTCTTTTCTTACTACTTCCTCCTCCCAACTCCTCAGCTTCACCTCTCTACTCCACACTGCACTCCCACACTCTATGGCAGGGGTACTCAACTGGCGGACCGCGATCCAAATACGGACCGCGGCCGCCAGTTGTCCGGACCCCGGCCATCCTTCAGAGCGCTCCTCCTCCTGCACACTGTGCCGTGCAGGAGGAGGAGCTTACCGGCGCACTTCCGCCTGTCCCAGAGCGCAGTGAGACAGGCCGGCTCCCTCCACATGTAGCGCTCCTCCTCCTGCACACTCTGGTACGTGCAGGAGGAGGAGCTTACCGGCGCACTTCTTCCTCCTTCCCAGGGGCGCAGTGAGAGACGGCTCCCTCCACATGCAGGCACCAGCGCTTTCTCCCTCAGTGCGCTCACAGGTCCCTCCTCCCCGCAGCAGCGGCAGCACGTAAGGGAGCTTCAAGCTTCAAAGGACACTTACGTGCTGCTGGAGAGGGGAGGGACATCACCACTGCCACCAATGATATAAATGTCACATTTGGGAAGGAAGGGGGGCGTGGAGAGGGCTGCAGAGAGGCGGGATCACGTCACTGACTGCAGGAAAGGACTCCAGTCAGCGTCGTGTTCCCATCTCTCCTGGGCCATCTCCTTTAGGTAACCTGATTAAATAAACTGATAAAGCCCCATCAAACCATGATAGTTTTGTTCTGCATCCAATTCCCATTATTGGGGCATTGGATGCGGACCCCTTCGTTTCAATGGAGCGGAAAAAGATGCAGACAGCACACAGTGTGCTGTCTGCATCTCTTGTGGCCCCATTGTAATTAAGGGGTCCGCATCCAATCCCCCAATAATGGGAATTGGATGCGGAACAAAACTATCATATGTCTGTTCTGTGGCTTGGGTTGCCCCCCGGCCAGTAGTTCACCAGCAAGGCTGGTATTTTAGTTCCCTTGCCGGTGCCAGAATTTTCCTGTAAGGACTGTTAGGCTCCTTTCACACTTGCGGCAGGACGGATCCGACAGGCTGTTCACCCTGTCAGACCCGTCCTGCCGCTATTTCGCCGGACTGCCACTCCCCATTGACTATAGCGGGAGTGGAGCTACGGCGCAGCATGGCAGTGCACGGCGTGAGGCCCCCAGACGAAAAAGTCGGACATGTAGTACTTTTAGTCTGGCGGCCTCTCACCGTGCTGCGCTGTAGCTCTGCCCCATCCCCATTATAGTCGATGGGCACAGAGCAGCGGCACGGCGAAGTAGTGGCAAGATGGATCTGACAGGGTGAGCAGCCTGTCGGATCCGTCCTGCTGCAAGTGTGAAAGTGCCCTTACTAATGAGCGCTTCCATCATGGAACGCCCATTAGTACAGCCTTTACCTCCACCGCAACTTGTGCTAGTAAAAAAATTTATAAAATTACGGTACCTCCACCTCCATTTGCTCACGCTGTGGAGAACACTCCCTGCTGACTAGAAGCTCAAGACAGGACCTACAAGACGTCATCACGTTGGAGCACCGGTCCTGAGCGTGCGGTCAGCAGCGAATGTTCACCGCAGCCAGGTGAAGGCTAATTTAATTTTATTTTTTTGCAAAATCAGAGAAGGGGGGCACTAATGGGGGCATTACTCTTACTGAGGGCACTAATGGGGACATTATTCTTACTGGGGGCATTATTCTTACTGGGGCACTAATGTGGCCATTACTAATTCTGGGACTTACCCGGGGCGCTCCACTATAACGTCAGAGCGCCCCACGCGCATGGATCACATGATCGCATGGCATCTTTACTGTTGGCGTTCAGCTCGGACCTTCACCTGACTGCAGACCCAGGTATGTGGACCTTTAATAAAACTAGTTGAGTACCCCTGCTCTATGGTATATATATACAGGGTGGGCCATTTATATGGATACACCTTAATAAAATGGGAATGGTTGGTGATATTAACTTCCTGTTTGTGGCACATTAGTATATGTGAGGGGGGAAACTTTTCAAGATCGGTGGTGACCATGGCGGCCAATTTGAAGTCGGCCATTTTGAATCCAACTATTGTTTTTTCAATAAGAAGAGGGTCATGTGACACATCAAACTTATTGGGAATTTCACAAGAAAAACAATGGTGTGCTTGGTTTTAACGGAACTTTATTCTTTCATGAGTTATTTACAAGTTTCTGACCACTCATAAAATGTGTTCAATGTGCTGCCCATTGTGTTGGATTGTCAATGCAACCCTCTTCTCCCACTCTTCACACACTGATAGCAATTCCTAGATGAACAGTTTCCTGGAAAGTGGATTGGTCGTCGTGGGACAGTTGAATGGCCCCCAAGGTCTCCCGATCTGACCCCCTTAGACTTTTATCTTTGGGGTTATCTGAAGGCAATTGTCTATGCTGTGAACATACGAGATGTGCAGCACCTGAAACTACGGATACTGGAAGCCTGTGCTAGCATTTCTCCTGCGGTGTTGCTATCAGTGTGTGAAGAGTGGGAGAAGAGGGTTGCATTGACAATCCAACACAATGGGCAGCACATTGAACACATTTTATAAGTGGTCAGAAACTTGTAAATAACTCATGAAAGAATAAAGTTACGTTAAAACCAAGCACACCATTGTTTTTCTTGTGAAATTCCCAATTAGTTTGATGTGTCACATGACCATCTTCCTATTGAAAAAACAAAAGTTGGATTCAAAATGGCCGACTTCAAATTGGCCGCCATGGTCACCACCGATCTTGAAAAGTTTCCCCCCTCACATATACTAATGTGCCACAAACAGGAAGTTAATATCACCAACCATTCCCATTTTATTAAGGTGCATCCATATAAATGGCCCACCCTGTATATATGTGGTGTCAGCACCACCTAGGGGTGACTAGATCTGTCACGAGCCCTAACGTGACAGGTGTCAGAAGATCGAAGAGAATGGCTGCACGTGATGTGACCTCAGCCTCTTTTATTTCGCTTGCTCAGTGTTGGTGTTGGTATGACCACTCCCTTGTCTCAGGTGTAGCTTTGTGGTCATTACTACTCCTCTATTTAGTCTGGTTTCACCCATCTTGATTTGCAGTTGATAGCTTCATATTGGTTTTGGAAGAGCTGGTATGTTGTCCTCTCCTGAGTTCCTGCTCGTCCATTTACTGCAGAAGTTAAGTGTCACTTTTCTTTTGTATTTTGATGTTTCCCCTTTGTCCTTGGTTCTAGGCCTCAGGGAGACGCTTGTTCTTTCATATTGGAAGGAACAGGTAGTCTCAAGTCCGTTCACTATTCCAGGGCAATTCAGGGTTTCCAGGGTCATAGGTTCCTGTGTATGAACACACCTACCCTCAAGGTCTGTTCATACGGATACTAGTCAGGGCTAGGATTAGGGTTTCCTTAGGTGGTGACCGTTTCCCCTTTCCTAGCTTTGAGGCCTAGTTCCTTTTCCTTCCCACCTGTCGTCTGTGTGTGTTTCCCGTGACATTATCAACCGCCTATAACGCCATTTTGTTTGTGTCAGTGAGGCTATGGAGTCCATCGCTGCATTGGCTAGACAATTGCAGGGTCTGTCTTTGGAGATAGCCGACCTCCGCACGCAGATCCAGGGATCACAGGCTGCTGGTGCTAGTAGCAGTAACCAGGCCCTGTCCTGAACCTAAGTTTACACTTCCGGACCGATTTTCGGGGGTAAGCGATAATTTCATTCGGTTCAGAGAGTCGTGAAAATTGTACTTTGAGTTACAGCCACTCTCATCTGGGGATGAGAGTCAAAGAGTTGAAATTATTACTTCTTTGCTTAAAGCTACATGCACACGAACGTATTTTGTTTCCGTGTCCGTTCCGTTTTTTTTGCGGATAGGATGCGGACCCATTCATTTCAATGGGTCCGCAAAAAATGCGGACAGCACACCGTGTGCTGTCCGCATCAGTATGTCCGTTCCGTAGCCCCGCCCAAAAAATAGAACATGTCCTATTCTTGTCCGTTTTGTAGACAAGGATAGGCATTGTTACAATAGATCCACAAAAAAAACGGATGTCATCCGTTAGTTAGTTTTTTTGCTAGACCGCAAAACACATAAAGTCGTGTGCATGTAGCCTAAAGGGGACGCCCAGTCTTGGGCTTTTTCTCTACCGACCGGATCACAGTCCCTCCGGTTGGTCGATGAATTTTTTAGAGCTCTATGTCTGATCTACGATGATCCGGATCGGATCTCCCTGGCCAAGACTAAGTTACGTGGTTTACGGCACGGAAAGTGTGCTGCAGAGGTCTATTGCTGTGAATTTAATAGATGGGCTACGGATACGGAGTGGAATGAACCGGCTCTCCATAGCCAATTCTGTCAGGGATTATCTGAGAGGCTAAAGGACTTGTTGGCCTTTCACGAAAATCCGGAGTCATTGGAAGCGGATATGTCACTTGCCGTCCGCATTGATAGACGCCTGAGAGGGAGATCTAAGGTCCCTCACGCCTAGAACGAACTATCATACAGTCCTGATCAAAAGTTTAAGACCACTTGAAAAATGGCAAAAAATCATATTTTACATTGTTGGATCTTAACAAGGTTCCAAGTAGAGCTTCACCATGCAACAAGAAGAAATGACAGTGAGACAAAACATTTTTTGAGCATTAAATTAATTGAAAATAACGATTAAACTGAAACAGGCTGTTTTTCAGCTGATCAAAAGTTTAGGACCACATGCCTTTAAAAGGTCAAATCTGTGCAAAGATGTGGATTCATTGTCATTCTCTGTCAGGTAGTCACACGTTGTGATGGCAAAGGCAAAAAAACTCTCCCTTTTTGAACGTGGTCGGGTTGTTGAACTGCATAAGCAGGGTCTCTCACAGCGCGCCATTGCTGCTGAGGTGGGACGCAGTAAGACAGTCATTTGGAATTTCTTAAATGATCCTGAGGGTTATGGAACAAAAAAGTCAAGTGGAAGACACAAAAAAATGTCACCAGCACTGAGCCAGAGGATCCAATTGGCTGTCCGTCAAGACACTGGACGATCCTCGACCCAAATTAAGGCCCTTACTGGTGCTGACTGCAGCCCCATAACCATCAGACGGCATCTGAGACTGAAGGGCTTCAAAAACAAAAAACTTCTTCAACGACCTCGTCTCCTTGAACGCCACAGAACTGCTCGTTTGGACTTTGCAAGAGAGCACCAAACATGGGACATTCAAAGGTGGAAGAAAGTTTTATTCTCTTATGAGAGAAAATTTAATCTTGATGGTCCTGATTGTTTCCAACGTTACTGGCATGACAAGCAGATCCCACCTGAGATGTTTTCTACGCGACACAGTGAGGGCGCCATAATGGTCTGGGGTGCTTTTTCCTTCAGTGGAACAATGGAGCTTCAGGAAGTGCAGGGGCGTCAAACGGCCGCTGGCTATGTCCAGATGTTGCAGAGAGCATTCCTCATGACTGAGGGCCCTCTTCTGTGTGGTAACGACTGGGTTTTTCAACAGGACAACGCTACAGTACACAATGCCCGCAGAACAAGGGACTTCTTCCAGGAGAATAACATCACTCTTTTGGCCCATCCTGCGTGTTCCCCTGATCTAAATCCAATTGGGAACCTTTGGGGATGGATGGCAAGGGAAGTTTACAAAAATGGACAACAGTTCCAGACAGTAGATGGCCTTCGTGCGGCCGTCTTCACCACTTGGAGAAATGTTCCCACTCACCTCATGGAAACGCTTGCATCAAGCATGCCGAAACGAATTTTTGAAGTGATCAACAATAACGGCGGAGCTACTCATTACTGAGTTCATGTTTGGAAGTTGGATTTCTGTTTTGGGGGGTTTCGTTTTTTTTGGAGGTGTGGTCCTAAACTTTTGATCATCTGAAAAACAGCCTATTTCAGTTTATTTGTTGTTTTCATTAAATTGAATGATCAAAAAATGTTTTGTCTCCCTCCCATTTCTTCTTGTTGCATGTTGAAGCTCTACTTGGAACCTTGTTAAGATCCAGCCATGCTAAATATGATTTTTTGCCATTTTTCAAGTGGTCTTAAACTTTTGATCAGGACTGTATAACATGGTGGTTTCCTCTGACACATTGGGTGGAGAGACTCCTGAGTTGATGTCTGATGACGAACCTATGCAGATAGTGGGAGCTATAAATGTTTAATTCCCATCTTACTCTTGGTAGTGTGGGTGGGGAGTCAGAGAACTTACTTTTGTCTTTTACCGGTAGTACCCAATTTCTCCTGTCTGCCGAGGTGGCGCTATAGTCCAAAACTGTGGGAATTGAGGTGTTTATTGACAGTGGGACAGATGTGGTCAGGTCGTCCGTATGCATGGGTTAACTACAAGTGCATTAAACATTTTTTCGGTGTTTGCAATTGACTCCGCACCATTTACTCAGAAATGTTTGTCATTGATAGTGCAGGACATCCAATGGGTGATTTTCATCAGGAATCCATTTCATGTTTTGTGCTGGAGGGTCTGCCTGCTCCATTGGTTCTGGGTTTACCTTGGTTAAGTAAATATAATTCTACCATTGACTGGCAAACAAGACAGATTCTCGATTGGAGTGATTATTGCATTAATACATCTCTTTCTGTTGTAACCACTAAAGCTGTACCCACTTTCATTTCAGATTTTTTTTAATGTATTCTCTGAGAGTGGTTGCCAGGATTTACCAACACATCACGAATATGATTGTCCTATCAATCTTACTAACCCCCGAGCGAAGTTGCCCAAATCTAGGTTATATAACCTTTCTGAACCCGAAAGAGCGGCTATGTGAGAGTATATTACCAAGAGGGGGGGGGAAGGGGGTCGGAGGGCCCCGAGCCTTTTCTTTTTTTTTTTTGCGAGTCAGTCAGTGAGTGATAGGCAGTAACTTTAGGGTTAGGGTTAGGGTTTAGTGGGAGGAGCAGGCGCGTGATGTCAGTGAGTGAGTGCCGCCCGCACTGCCTGATACCGGAGCTCAGTGTAAGGTAGTAATGAGATGAGCGCTGATTTAAAGTTAAAGTTACTGCAGGATACGGATTACAGTTTATAAATGTATACTCCTGTGAGCGGCGGGGAGCGGGATCTGTGGATGGCGGCACTGTTATAGGGAGGGGGATCTGTGGATGACACTGTCATGGGGTGGATCTGTGGATGACACATATAGCATAAGATTCTATATACGGTATGTGTCATCCACAGATCCCCCCCATAAGTGTCATCCACAGATCCCCCCATAAGTGTCATTCACAGATCCCCCTCCATAACAGTGTCATCCACAGATCTCCCTCCATAACAGTGTCATCCACAGATCTCCCTCCATAACAATGTCATCCACAGATCCCACTCCATAACAGTGTCATCCACAGATGCCCCCATAACAGTGCCATCCACAGATCCCCCATAATAGTGTCAACCACAGATCCCCCCATAAGTGTCATCCACAGATCCCCCTCCATAACGGTGTCATCCACAGATGCCTCTCCATAACAGTTTCATCCACAGATCCCCCTCCATAACAATGTCATCCACAGATCCCCCTCCATAACAGTGTCATCCACAGATGCCCCCATAACAGTGCCATCCACAGATCCCCCATAATAGTGTCAACCACAGATCCCCCCCCATAAGTGTCATCCACAGATCCCCCTCCATAACAGTGTCATCCACAGATGCCCCCATAACAGTGCCATCCACAGATCCCCCATAACATCGCCACCCACAGATCCCCCATAACATCGCCACCCACAGATCCCCCATAGCAGTGCGTCATCCACAGATCCCCATAACAGTGCGTCATCCACAGATCCCCATAACAGTGCATCATCCATAGACCCCCATAACAGTGCGTCATCCACAGATCCCCCATAACAGTGCGTCATCCACAGATCCCCCATAACAGTGCATCATCCACAGATCCCCCATAATAGTGTGTCATCCACAGATCCCCCATAATAGTGTCATCCACAGATCCCCCATAACAGTGCCATCCACAGATCCCCCATAATAATGCCATCCACAGATCCCCCATAATAATGCCATCCACAGATCCTCCATAACAGTGCCATCCACAGATCCCCCATAACAGTGCCATCCACAGATCCCCCATAACAGTGACTGGAGCAGACCTGCTGATAAACACACCTAGGCCACCACCAGTCAAGGTAAAAACTTACAGTTGTCAATAATGTAGTGTAGGGGGTCATGTAATGTTTTGAGGCCAAAATGGCACAGATGACCACCAAGAATATCTAGAATATCTCAAATTAGCTGGTCAAGTAAAATGTTGCATGCAACAATCATTAAATAGGTGGCCGACAAAAAAGGGGCGTGGTCAGTGGGCTGAGTCAAAGGGGGCGGCAAAATTAGCTTTCGCCTAGGGTGGCAAAAATCCTTGTATCAGTCCTGTTCGCGCGCTGCCGCCTGCCAGTCAATTCTGGTTTGCAGGTGGGAAGTTGAAGCCTTAGCCAGGACTAGGAGGAACCAGACCGAGGCAAGACCAAAGACCAGAGTCCACAGACTGGAGCACAGACTGGGGTGGGTCCTTGGGGGTGGAGGGGGGGCTGGATGGTGGAGTCAGGATGGATTCTAAAGGGGCGGAGTAGGAGCGGACCACGAAGGGGGGGGCCAGGCCTTGAGCTGTGTAAGGGGCCCCAAAATTTCTGATGGCAGCCCTGCTAAGGGACATATTAAACCTTCCAAATCCCCACTGGCAGAAGGGTTTTTCTTTGTAAAGAAGAAAGACGGAACTCTTATGCCATGTCTGAACTTCCGTGAGCTCAATCAGATTACTGTCTGTGACCCGCACCCCCTTTCTTTGATTCCTGACTTGTGTAATCAGATTGTGGGTGCCAAGGTGTTCTCCAAGTTGGACCTAAGGGGGGCATATAATCTGGTCAGGATCAAGGAATGGCAGTTACCTTGCTTAATGCAGAACCACGCTAAGGCCTCATGCACACGACCATTGTTGTGTTCCGTGTCCGTTGTTCTGTTTTCCATGATTTTCTGCGGACCCATTGACTTTCAATGGGTCCGTTGAAAACTCGGCTAATGCACTGTTTGTCATCCGCGTCCGTGATCCGTGGTTTCTGTCCGTCAAAAAAATATAACCTGTCCTATTTTTTTCACGGAAAACGGTTCGCGGACCCATTCAAGTCAATGGGACCGTGAAAAAACACGGAGGCACACAAGATTGTCGTCCGCGTACGTTTTTTTCCTATCATTTGCAAGGCAAACTTGACTTAGATTTTTTTTTTTACTTTCCTTCATGTCTGGTGATTCTCCAAAAATCAAGGAAGTCACACGGAAACAAAAACAGAAACGGATCACGGAACAACGGAACCCCATTTTGCGGAACGGAACACAACAACGGTCGTGTGCATGAGGCCTGAAGCTGCTATGACTTGAAAGCATTACTGCATAGAACTGAAAACGATCACTTCTCCCTGTTTATTGCCACTAAAACTCACATACTGTCCTTGTCCTGCACTATCCATACTGTCTGTCCTTGTACTGTTTTGTTTGTGTCTGTCAAGCAACTGCCAAGTCAAATTCCTTGTAAGTGCAAACTTATTTAGCCAAATAAATTGATTCTGATTCGGAATGGAAGACGGCGTTTAATACCCCAGATGGCCATTTTGAAAACCTGGTCATGCCGTTTGGGTTAACTAATGCTCCTGCGGTTTTCCAGAATTTTGTTAATGATATCTTTCATCATCTGGTGGGGAGGTTTGTTGTTGTGTATCTGGATGACATACTAATTTATTCTCCAGACATGGAGACTCATCAGGATCACGTGAGAGAGGTGTTACATATCCTAAGAGAGAATAAATTGTATGCTAAGTTGGAGAAGTGTGTATTTGCTGTTCAGGAGGTACAATTCCTGGGCTACCTACTCTCATCTTCAGGTTTTTGTATGGAACCTGGGAAGTCCGTGCTGTGTTGGATTGGGATCGACCCGAAAATCTAAAAGCACTTATGTGGTTTTTGGGGTTCACCAACTAATACCGTAAATTCATTTTGAACTACTCGACTGTGGTTAAACCTTTAACTGATATGACTAGGAAAGGCTTGGATGTATCAGTCTGGTCTGATGCGGCATTACAAGCCTTTTCAGCAGTGAAGGAATGTTTTGCTTCTGCTCCTATTCTGGAGCAACCAGATGTGTCGCAGCCATTCATTGATTCGGTGTGATTCAGAAGATCCTGGTCTGATATTGTCTGAAGGGGTAGGAATATCCACCCTATATCCCAACCTTGAAGCAGAGGTGTTGGAAGCCCAGGGAGATGCACCGGATTCTTGCCCTCCGGGGAAGTTGTTTTTTCCTTCTGAATTACGTCACAAGGTGTTTGAGGAACATCACTGTATGGTTCTCACAGGACACCCTGGGAGCAGATCCACTGTCGATCTCATCTCTTGTAGATTCTGGTGGCCGTGGTTGCATAAGTATGTTGAGGACTATGTGTCAACTTGTAGTACTTGTGCTCGTGCTAAGGTGACACATACTCGGCCTTCCGGATCTTTACTTCCGTTACCCATCCCGTCTCGTCCTTGGACTCATTTATCCATGGATTTTTATCACAGATTTGCCAAATTTGTCAGGAAAAAACGTGATTTTGGTGGTTGTTGATCACTTTAGCAAAATGGCGCACTTTATAGCATTGCTGTAAGATCCTCACCTGCTTTGCACTCCAGGGGAACCAAGAGGGGTCCTCGTGGAGTTGCGGGACAGGTTATGCGTGTCTCTGATGCACCAGCGCTGACCCCTTTGCGAACCAGTGCGGGGATGCGTTCGCGTGGACATCGGAGGGGAGGACCGTCGGAGTCCCGGGGACATAGTGGCCAGGCGAGTGACAAGACGCCGCGGCCAGGGTTGTCTCCGGTGTCTCCTGCGACTTCCGTTTCCGCATCTGGGTCCACGCGCTCGCATACTCGCGCTGAGTCAATCATGCGTCCGTGCTTCTTATGCGCTTCGTCGACCAGTGGCGCATAATATACTGACTCACAAGAGCAAAGTGGATTAGGGAGGCAGCCATGGGTTAATCAACTTGTGATTGCCTTAGGCCATGTACTCAGGTGCAGGGCAATTTGTTCACCTATGGTAGTGGACACTTGGCACCCTGGGATTGGTCAGCAGGCATTTAAAAGGAGGTCTCTCAGGGTGATCAGTGCCCACTGTTATTTTCCCTCAACCAGGTATAGGTCACAACTGCTAGTGACTGAAGACTGCCAGGAACTTTGTCCTTTGCAGCGGACCCAAGATCTGGAGTGACTCGACTGCCAAGTGCACAGCATCATTCAGCACTGGTTGGGACTATTCCTGGAATCTCCTTGCCTGGTTTTTGTTATTATTCCTTGTTACCAGCAAGTGTCCTGGACGTTTATGTTTCTGGTGAATAAACACCTTTTTGCTTTCATCACTGGTCTGTTTGTTGGTGCCTTGCATTACAATTGCCAGGTCTTCCTAATGCTAAAACTCTTTCACAGGTGTTTGTCGATAACATGGTGAAATTGCATGGGATTTCTTCTGATGTGGTGTCTGATAGGGGGACTCAGTTTGTTTCCAAATTCTGGAAGGCGTTCTGTACTGGGGGTACAATTGTCCTTCTTGAAATTACTTTCTTGGAAGTTGGGCCCAAGGTTTATTGGGCCATACTGTCGGTGGGTAATAATTCAATTAAGAATTATTAATTATGGTCATAAAAATAATTAACCATAAAAAAATTCAATTTATAAAATTTGTCATAAATTCTTAAAATCATGACCTGGTGAATTGTAGACAACCTAATTGATACAATTCACATCTGAGTCCGACTATTTCCTCAGATAAATAAGTTCTTTTTGACGTGAGATGACGTTAATGATAAAATGTAGTTTTGCATTATACAATACTACACAGGTATTATAAAAATATGCAGATTTATTGGTTACAAGGTTATAAACATATATAAGTAAATAAACATTGATACATGCAAATGAATATATATAGCGTTAATATAAAGCATTGCAAGCTTAACAATACATGTGAGTGGAAATAACTTGTCACATTATACACAAGCTATTATTAGGTTAGGATATCAGAATATGAACATAAGTTATATACATTACTTCTGTTCAGAGAAAACCTCATGATATCAGGATGGGCACGTCTAATCCTAGACATCATTATAGAATGCGAAATACATTCCACCCCCCTCTAACCAACTACACATCACATGGCTTCAGGCTAGGCAAATCCATTCAGGATATAACTTAGAAGAGACAACTGTATCCTTCCGCCCCATCCTGGACTATTTTCACATATATAACTTTGGTAAGACTATTAAGACAAATAACAGGGATCTAGGATCTTAAACGGGGAGGACTTGGAACAATCCAAGTCACTTAGCTTGGCGAAGAATGTTCTATCAATATATATATATAAGCAATCATTTAATGCTTTGCTAGATTATGAGTCTTGATTCTTCTGCAGGTAGAATGAAGCCTCACAATATCCTAAGACTACATCTCAATATGGAGATGATCAATTAATTTAATTATTTATTTATTCGCCAATCTAGATGGTATAATTTCACCCACACTATCTAATTAGTCTTAATAAAATGAAATATCATTTTCTGTGTCTCTTACCAAGTCCTAGTAGGAATCTCACTTCTGCTCCTAGGAAAGCTGGGTGGTCCATCATAGCGCATCTCACCATGGCTTCCATCTTGATAGACCTCAACTTCTCCTCTCTCTCTCTTTCTCTTTCTCTCCTGTGTATGGCTTATGATCCCAAACTTATCAGTTAGACACACCTTCCCAGTTTAGAACTTTCCAATCATTGTCGGATGGGCATGACCATTGATAAAAATGTGACATCATAACCTTACCCAGAATGCACTTTTGCTACTGTTGTAATGTCACCTACTGATACCTAGGTGGCACTGCTGTATAAGCTATTTGCATCATAGTATAAAGGGTTAACTTATGTAAGTCTGAATATACATTTTGACCATAGAAGCTTTAATTCAAAGCTATAGGGATTAATTCTGACACTTGTAGCAATTAGAGACAGACCTCTAGGTGTCTCTTTAACGTTTCTCACACTGCTAATTTATGGCTCGTAAATGGCCGTGTTTTCTCACAGAGATATCAGTACCTCCTCTGTCATACCAAAGATGTGATTAATTGTTACAAAACACACATCTTCACAGACACTCTTCTAATGAGAAATATATACAATATACTGGATACATGTTGTCTTCGTAACATATAACAATATAATATAAAGTAATATATATATATATATATGTCCTACTGATTGTCTTCTACTAAGGACTAACTAAGGCTCATTAAATGAATATAGGAATATTATTTATTTTGCTTCATTAATAAGTATCTAATTGTATAGGTAATTATCACCAGCTGCATAGAGCTTAACTCTTTCTCCCGTCATAAATTTATAAGTAGACAAGGAGGCATCTTCCCAGACTGGTACATTCATGAGAAGAATAACACTAAGCTTTGTGTGACCTTAATTTGGCCTACTCAAGACATACAAAATTGCAACCATAGTCGAGCATGACTCTTAAAGGTAATGAACATCCATCTTGACAATAATGAATTGGATATGAATGTATTTACCTATGAAAAGGCACAACAATACAAAATCACTGCCATTAACCTGGTAGCCTTTCGTCTTAAACTTCCTCAATCTTTGAAGATTCATAATGTGTTCCATAAGTCATTGTTGAAGACATACAGTACAGACCAAAAGTTTGGACACACCTTCTCATTTAAAGAGTTTTCTTTATTTTCATGACTATGACGGCATCAAAACTATGAATTAACACATGTGGAATTATATACATAACAAACAAGTGTGAAACAACTGAAAATATGTCATATTCTAGGTTCTTCAAAGTAGCCACCTTTTGCTTTGATTACTGCTTTGCACACTCTTGGCATTCTCTTGATGAGCTTCAAGAGGTAGTCCCCTGAAATGGTCTTCCAACAGTCTTGAAGGAGTTCCCAGAGATGCTTAGCACTTGTTGGCCCTTTTGCCTTCACTCTGCGGTCCAGCTCACCCCAAACCATCTCGATTGGGTTCAGGTCCGGTGACTGTGGAGGCCAGGTCATCTGGCGCAGCACCCCATCACTCTCCTTCATGGTCAAATAGCCCTTACTTTCAAAGTTTTCCCAATTTTTCGGCTGACTGACCTTCATTTCTTAAAGTAATGATGGCCACTCGTTTTTCTTTACTTAGCTGCTTTTTTCTTGCCATAATACAAATTCTAACAGTCTATTCAGTAGGACTATCAGCTGTGTATCCACCTGACTTCTCCTCAACGCCACTGATGGTCCCAACCCCATTTATAAGGCAAGAAATCCCACTTATTAAACCTGACAGGGCACATCTGTGAAGTGAAAACCATTTCAGGGACTACCTCTTGAAGCTCATCAAGAGAATGCCAAGAGTGTGCAAAGCAGTAATCAAAGCAAAAGGTGGCTACTTTGAAGAACCTAGAATATGACATATTTTCAGTTGTTTCACACTTGTTTGTTATGTATATAATTCCACATATGTTAATTCATAGTTGTGATGCCTTCAGTGTGAATCTACAATTTTCATAATCATGAAAATAAAGAAAACTCTTTGAATGAGAAGGTGTGTCCAAACCTTTGGTCTGTACTGTATGTCGAACCTGTTAAACCGTCCTCCTTGCTTCCTGCTCCTGTCTTGGTAGATGGTAATCGGGAATTTCAGATCGCCAGGATAGTGAACTCCCAAGTTCTCTTTAGATCCCTTCAGTACCTCATTCACTGGAAGGGTTATGGACCAGAGGAGAGGATGTGGGTTCCAGCGGCCAACGTTAATACTAGTCGGCTGGTGAAAGCCCTTCACAGAGCTCATCCAAATAAAGTCGGTCCTGGGCGTCTGGAGGCCACCTGTAAAAGGAGGGGTACTGTCACGACCCCTAACGTGACAGGTGTCAGAAGATAAAGACTGGCTGCACGTGGTGTGACCTGACAGCCTCTTTGATTTCACTTGTTCAGTGTTGGTGTTGGTATGACCACTCCCTTGTCTCAGCTGTAGCTTTGTGGTCATTACTACTCCTCTATTTAGTCTGGTTTCACCCATCTTGCTTTGCGGTTGAGAGCTTCACATTGGTTTTGGAAGAGCTGGTGTATTGTCCTCTCCTGAGTTCCTGCTCGTCCATTTACTGCAGAAGTTAAGTGTCACTTTCCTTTTGTATTTTGTTGTTTTCCATTTGTCCTTGGTTCTAGGCCTCTGGGAGACGCTTGTTCTTTCATATTGGAAGGAACAGGTAGTTTCAAACCCTTTCACTATTCCAGGGCAATTCAGGGTTTCCAGGGTCATAGGTTCCTGTGTATGAACACACCTACCCTCAAGGTCTGTTCATACGGATAGGAGTCAGGGTTAGGATTAGGGTTTCCTTAGGTGGTGACAGTTTCCCTTTTCCTAGCTTTGAGGCCTAGTTCCTTTTCCCTTCCCTCCTGTCATCGGTGTGTTTCCCATGACAATGACATGCACATCTAAAACAGTCTGTTGTAGGGATTTACAGCTTCACACAGAAATACATGGTTAATGCATACTGCAAATGCCTAAAGTTATACAGGGCCCCACGACCATCGCGGAGTGGGACACTGCACATGTTCCCTGCATGGCGCATGCGATGCTTTTTTAATTATTACAGTGACTTGCGCGAGGTGCTGGCGATGTTCAGGAGACTCTCCCAGCATTTTTTTGCTATTCTTACCTGACGAGGAATGCTGTCCTAGACTTGCAGAGTCAAAATGGTCTGCTGCTACAACACTTAATCCGCAGTGTCCCAACTCTCTGGCATTCAACACTGCATATGCTCGAGCACCTGTACGAGCAACGGAAAGCCGTGAACGTTTTTTTTCATGCATCGGCCCACCTTAGCAGCAGGAAGTATGTGTTGCTTCGGGGTTAGGCAGTGGCTGCTCATCCAAGACTCCTTTTGGGTGCTGAAGACCTTCAAAGAGGCCACAAAGTTTGAAAGAGGGTTTTCAGCGCTGCTGGGGACTTGGTGACACCTAAACGGACCAAGTTGTCCTCCGCCAGTGTCCAAAATGTCACTTTTGTCAAAATTAACCAAGCTGGACTACCAGGAGGTGGCGCAGCATGGCGGTTGAGTTTTAAATGACCTCCTGCTCTGCTACCCATCTGAGGCTGCTTCTTACCCTATTGTCGGGTATACAGATCAGCGGGAGACTGGATACGGCGAGGACAAGGGCCAGAACCACCCGGTCCGGCTCTCCTTCTTCCTCAGAAGCCCCAGAGGCCAAGCACACCACTGCGGCCTGAGATACCGCCTCCACCTCGTGGCGGCAACAGTCTCGGGCAGCCCGCACAGCCCAACGCAGCTTCGCCTACCAGGCCCTTGGATCACCGCTCCTCTCCCGGCGGCACAATCAGGAACCTGGATCGGGTGAGCACGCAGGGGGTTACAAGGGCCCACCAGCTCTCTTTCTGTATAAGGGATAAGGCAGCACCCCCACTTACAGTGCGCTAACACTGCGAGCTGCTCCAACGCCGCATGGTGGGTCTCTGCCTCATTTGCCCTCCATCTTAGGCACAGGCTGCCCTACATAGAAGACGCTCTGCTGCTGATATTACTGAAGACCCTGCATCATCTAAGTCATTTACCAGGCTGGCAGAGTTGCATGAAAGATTTCTGATCCTCTATTAACCCTCAAGCTGCTGGGCTATTTTCTACGTATACACCGTTTCGGTGCATTATCCATCTTCATGCTGTGAGCATAAATCTACATCTGCTATAAGCTACATATTCCCAGTTTCTCATCACTTCTCTTCCGGATCTTTGGTTCTGTTCCTTATGTCATACAGTAGCCAGTGTGGCTCCGCTGATTTCTCTACTTTGAAGCTCGACCATTGCTGTAACCATCTGTCCCTTTGCTACCTCATGGATAAGTTTATGGGGAAGAATGGCTCTGCCAATAAGGGATCCAGAACCCTAACCCGCAGTCAAACTCCATCTTCCCCAGTACTCAAGTCCACAGACCCCAATATGGATACCTCAAAGGCTATGGCCCAGGCCATCTCCGATCTGCTTATGCCAACTATTGACACCTGCTTAGCGGCCTTTCAATCCTTTACTTTATTGTCTCCCAAGTAACTGCTAATAACACTCGCCTAACGGAGGTCAAACAGCGAGCGGGTCTCTGATCTACAGGACGTGGTCCACTCTTGCTGCGAACAGTTGGAGGAGAAGGAGCAAATGCTCACCGCGATACAAAATAAAGTGGATGACCGCTCCAGGCGAAACAACCTACGCCTTATTGGAGTTCCTGAAACAGTCCGTCCTAATGAACTCATATGGTTCACTTCTGAATGGTTACCCCAAGAATTAAAATTGGGAGATTCCACATACAAAATTCCAGTGGAATGCGCTTACACAGTGGGCCCTCCGCGTGCTGACAGCTCCGCTAAACCAAGACCTGTTATTTCCAAGATCCTCAACTATCAGGATAAAATCTGAATCATGGCCGCCTTTCGCCAAGCCTCTACAGTAAGCTATGGAAATTCCAAGCTTCTGCTCCTCCAGGACTTTGCAGCTGCAGTAGCAGAAAAACGAAGAGCCTTTAACCCCGTCTGCAAACTTTTGCTGGATAAGTTTTAAGGCCGATTTATTGGCCTGCATTTGTGGGAGGGGCTATGCCACACTATTTAGGCTCCTTTCCCCCTCCCCTACATCCTACGTCTGCTCAACACAGATCGTGGCCATATCCGTGTGCGTCTGGTCGGTTGCTTTACTGCTCCCTATCCACACTGTGCGCTGTCTCCACCGTTTTCGTGTCTAAATCGGTCGCCCACCTTCCAGGTAAGTTGCCGCCTCAGTCAGCGGCCCGTTGCTCATAAGTCCGGCCGGCAGTGCCGACTCGCCAGGTAAGGGGGAGTCACGCTGCACCGGAGCGAACTGCCTGGATGCATCGGCACCCACGCGGCAGTTTAGGCAGGGTGCAGGGGTCAGCGTGGTCCCGAATCTTTTCGCAAATGTCTGTCACAGGCCGCTGTGCCATTAGTGAGGCAGGTTATTTAATCAGGTTTGTTGTACTTACCTCGGTGTCCTCTCCGTCTGGTGTCCTCTCCTGCAGTCACCGGCCGCTTGCTTCAGTTCAGTCGGCGTCCCGAGCTCCTTCCTGTTTGGCTCCATTCGCCCCCGGTGGCCGCAGCTGAGAATGCAGGACGGGGAGCTCAATACACAGGGTGTAGCAGGTCTTGTGAGTGAGCACCCTCTGGTGGTCACTCCTGCTACTGCAGGAAAAAAAAAAAGGGGGTGTCTCACATTTACTTATTTGCACTGTTTTACTGAGGAAAAAAAAAGATGTTGAATTAGCACGATGGTGTGCGTATATATGTATGTATGTATGTATGTGCGTATATGTATGTATGTATGTGCGTATATGTATGTATGTGTATATATATATATATATATATATATATATATATATATATATATATATATATATATGTATTACGGATGAAACTGCCCCGCACACTTTATTAGGTATGTTCAGTCACCTCCAGTACGCATTCACTACGTCATTTCGTTTCCAAACCTCCGTAGTTTACGCATCGTACGCACGTTTTGTTCGTCAATCTCGTTCACATCTCCAGTCGTGTTCAGCCGTTCCTTGTATGTTTTCTCCGTTTTCTCGCCAGGGACGTTGCTTCTTTTCAGGTCCACCGTCATTTCCAACAGGTAGTATAGGGCAGCTTTCAGTGCTAGTTTCACCTTCTCATTTTCGTTGTCTAAAAAAAAAAAAAAAAAATCTCACGGTTTTATTTAGATATTCTCTTCATTCCCGCTATTTGCTTCTTCCGCGCTGTGGGTAAGTCAGCTCAGTTTGTCGGTGGCGGTATTCATTGATCACGAGGTGACGTTATTCACGTTGGCATGCCTACGCACTCCACGTCGTTCGGTGGTAGCGTTGTCACTGGTGTCCAGTCCCGGGTCCCTTGTTGTGCCTCATTCTCACGTACTGTATCCACAGGATCATGTCTCATGCCTCTGACATCATGGAGGCCTCAGCCAATGAAAATACCGCCAGGTTGTCCGAAGCGGGTAGCATCCCGTCACTACGGAGTTGGACCATACCGAGGTTGATGGCAAAGCTGTCCAAGAGGGGTATCCCGTTTACAGCATCAGCCAGAAAGGCGGAATTATACCGCCTTCTCATGTCTTCTGCGAGTCCTCAACGTCAGGAGGAAGTCTCGATGGCCACAGTCCAGACCTCGCTCGCTCAGATTCACCTCATGCTAAATAATGTTACGTCATCAGTCACGGACATCCAATCCAGACTGGACACAGTCGAGTCCCGGGGTGCCGTTCTCACTCCTCCGGGTCCAGAGTTGGCTATCCCGTCCACATCCGCAGCGGGGTGTACCGGTACGACAGTCTCGGTTCCTAATATCACCCCCGCTCATTTCATACCGGCCAACATCAGAAAGATATTCTGGAAGGCAGGGACGTCAATTTGGCTTCTGTCACGGGGTTCCGAAGGTGCACTCGGTCCCCCATTGCCCGCAGAACTGCTGCTTAGCTTTTGGAATGAGGTTCTGTGTTTGACCTCATTCCCAGGGCGGCTTTACTAGCTGGGTGGCTCCCTGCTCCTAGTCTGCCTTGAGCGCCGAGCTGATCACTCGGTGCTCGACTGGTTGGTCTGTCGGTCATGTGACGCTGGCCACGTCACATGACCCTCACTCCCCACTATAAATACAGGCAGCCTGCTGGCTACAGGTTGCCTGTTAATTTCTAGGTTCCTGGCTATTTGTTGGACTGCTGAATACTTACCTGATCCTGTTCCTGACCATCCTTTTGCCTGCTCCTCTTGTACTGCGCTTCCGTCCTGGTATTGTGACCTCGGCTCCCACCTGACTACTCTCTTAGGACTCCTCTTGTACTTCTCTGCTCTCCTGGTATTTATGACCCCGGCTTCTCCTGACAATTCTCTGCTTGCTCCATTTGTACTTTGCAGCTTTCCTGGTATTGACTCGGTCCGTTCACGTCCTGTTGTTTGTCTGTCTGTCATCCCTGCACTTACTCCAAGTTACGGATTGCCGTCCAGTTGTCCCCTGTCATTAGGACTCTCGAGGCAAGTAGGCAGGGCCAGGGGTGAGGGTGGAGCGCAGTGGTCACTTCCCTCCCCCTGTGTGTGTGTGTACGCGACCGTTACAGATTAACAGGCCCAATAACCACTGTATTATGAATCCTCTGGTGACCCTGACTGACCATGTCTCTAATCTGACGCAGAGGGTGCAGGAGTTAGGGGAAAAACTCAGTTCTTTTGAGTTAGGGCAAGGTTCTTCCACTCCTCAGGCCTCCAGTCCGCATTTTGAGCCCCAGATTAAGCTCCCAGAACCCTTTTCTGGAGACCGGAGGAAGTTTCTCTCTTTTAAGGAGAGTTGCAAACTTTACTTCCGTTTGCGCCCCGTGTCCTCTGGCCCCGAGAGTCAACGCGTGGGCATTATCATTTCCCGATTACAGGGTGATCCCCAGGACTGGGCGTTCTCTTTACCTGCTGGCACCAGTTGTTTATATTCTGTGGAGGGGTTCTTTCAGGCCTTGGGTACCCTCTATGATGAACCAGATAGGGCTCTAGTAGCCGAGACGGCTCTAAAGGCACTGGTTCAGGGCAATTTACCAGCGGAGGATTATTGCACCCAATTCAGAAGGTGGTGTGTCCCCTCAGGATGGAACGAACCAGCCCTGAAGAGTCAGTTCAGGTCAGGTCTGTCTGATAAATTAAAGGATCTTCTGGTCAGTTATCAACTTCCAGAGACCTTAGAGGAGATGATGACCCTTGTTGTCCGACTTGACCGACGGGTTAGAGAGAGACGACAGGAACAACAGTTCTCTTCCCAGATGGTTGTCCAGCCAGAGGCCTATCCCAGAGACAATGCTGAGGTCTCCACTGAGGAACCCATGCAGGTTGGCATGACCCGAGGGAATCTTCGCCGCAGACGTGGAGAATGCTTTTACTGTGGAGATCCTGACCATTGGATCAACCAGTGTCCTAAGAAGGTCCTCTCTGTCAAGTCTCCTAAGGCAAGGCAACCTAAAGACCAGGTACACCCTGAATTTTCTAAATGTAAGCTTTCGGTACCCATTACGATTTCTCTGGGAGTAGATAAATGGCCGGGTAAGGCCTTTATTGATTCTGGCTCAGCGGCTAGCTTTATTGACTCTGAGTATGCTGTAAGATTGGGTATTCCTATGTTTGCCTTACCAACTCCTATCCATGTCATGGCTATTGATGCTACGCCTCTTATTGGTGGTACGGTGAGCTTATGTACCTCGGAGATTTCTCTAACCGTGGGTGTGTGCCACTCAGAGAGATGTTCGCTTCTAGTCCTGGAGAACCTACCTACTGAGGTGGTACTAGGGTTGCCTTGGCTCCGACTACATAACCCCACTATAGATTGGTCCAATGGGGAGTTGGTGAGATGGGGGCCTAAGTGTGACTCGTGCTTGTCCGTGGTACAGGCTGGGGTCTCAGTAAAGTCTGATACTTTACCCTCTGTTGTTAAAGAATATTCTGATGTATTCTCATCACCAACCCTGGAGGTTCTACCTCCCCATAGACCTTATGATTGTACCATAGAGTTAGTAGAGGGGGCCAAGTTTCCTAAAGGACGAATTTATAATCTTTCTATGCCCGAACGCAAGGCCATGGAAGATTATATTAAGGAGAGCCTTGGTAAAGGGCATATTAGACCTTCTGTCTCTCCTATGGGGGCGGGGTTTTTCTTCGTTAAGAAAAAAGATGGTGGTCTTAGGCCATGTATCGATTACCGGAGATTAAATAAAATCACTGTCCAGAATAGATACTCCCTCCCATTGATTCTGGATTTATTTAACCAGGTTCTGGGGGCAACCTGGTTTTCCAAAATTGACCTGAAAGGGGCATACAATCTAATCCGAATCAAGGAGGGAGACGAATGGAAGACGGCGTTCAATACTCTGGTAGGACACTTTGAATATCAAGTGATGCCTTTTGGACTTAGCAATGCCCCAGCTGTGTTCCAAAACTTCATGAATGACATTCTTAGGGAGTACTTAGGTAAATTTGTTATTGTCTATCTTGACGACATTTTGATATTCTCTCCTGACTTCGAATCCCATGTGTCTCATGTTAAACAAGTATTAGAGGTGTTGAGGGAGAATCAGCTATCCGCTAAACAAGAGAAATGTGTCTTTGGTGTACAGGAGACTCTGTTTCTAGGGCATGTTCTGACTCCTCACGCCTTCAAGATGGATTCTGGTAAGGTACTAGCAATTAAGGAATGGGTAAGACCTTCATGCTTAAAGGCCTTACAACGGTTCTTAGGTTTCACCAATTACTATCGTAAATTTATTATGAATTTTTCCGTAATTGCTAAACCGTTGACCGACCTTACTAAGAAAGGGGCGGATTTGGAGAATTGGTCTACTGAGGCCATTTCTTCATTTGAAAAATTAAAAGAGGCATTTAGTAGCGCTCCCATTCTGATCCAGCCTGATCAGGAGAGACCTTTTATTGTGGAGGTGGATGCGTCCGAGGACGGCGTAGGAGCAGTCCTTTCACAAGGTCCTGCTAGCCTCACTAATCTGAGACCATGTGCCTTCTTCTCCAGGAAATTCTCTCCCACGGAGAGAAACTACGACATAGGGAATAGGGAGCTGCTGGCCATTAAATGGGCATTTGAGGAGGGGAGGCATTTCCTGGAGGGGGCAAGACATTGTGTAACTGTTGTCACTGACCATAAAAACCTTATGTTTCTCGAGTCTGCTAAGAGGTTGAATCCCCGTCAAGCCAGATGGGCTCTGTTTTTTACTCGTTTTGATTTTTCCATCACGTTCAGGCCGGGAAGTAAAAATGTGAAGGCGGACGCATTATCTCGGAGCTTCCAGGCTTTTCAACCTACTGAGGTACCACCTGAATCCATCCTACCAGCAAAAATCTTCTTAGCAGCTCTTACCCAGGATATCTCGGCTCGCATTAGGTCTGAACAACATCTGGCACCGGTATCCACCCCAACAGATAAGTTGTTTGTTCCCGTACAATTTCGTCTCCAGCTGTTGGGTGAGTGTCACGATTCTGCCTTTTGTGGACATCCGGGTGTTGAGGGCACTAAGGATCTGGTTTCTAGATCTTATTGGTGGCCCACTCTAACTAGGGATGTCAAGTCCTACGTGTCAGCCTGTGAGGTTTGTGCCAGGTCCAAGACACCTAGGACTCGCCCTGCTGGTAACCTACGACCCCTACCCATTCCCAGTAGACCCTGGTCCCATATCTCGATGGACTTTATAACTGACCTACCGCTGGCGGAGGGTAAGACTGTGGTTTGGGTAGTGGTCGATAGGTTTAGCAAGATGGTTCATTTCATTCCCCTGTCTAAACTTCCGAATGCTAAAACCCTGGCATCTATTTTTGTGAGAGAGATTGTTCGTTTACATGGCATCCCGGAAAATATTGTTTCTGACAGGGGTGTGCAGTTTGTGTCCAAATTCTGGAGGGCCTTCTGTCAAAGATGTAAAATTTCATTGTCTTTTTCTTCCGCCTACCATCCTGAGAGTAATGGGCAGACTGAACGCCTTAATCAGTCTGTGGAACAATTCTTGAGGTTGTATGTTGCTGATGACCAGCAATTATGGGTCAAATTCCTTCCGTTGGCTGAATTTGCTTTGAATAACCGTGTCAATTCTTCTGCTGGGGTCTCCCCTTTCTTTTGTAACCATGGTTTTCATCCCCGTTTTCATTCTGGGTCGTCCGTCTCCTCCTCTAACCCTGAAGCAGATAAACTCTCCTCCGAACTGTGCACAGTTTGGGCCCGGGTTCAATCGAACCTAGAAAAGGCTCAATGTTCTCAAAAACTCAAGGCCGATAGGAGACGTTCAAGGGGGGTAAACTTTCAGGTTGGGGATAAAGTATGGTTGTCCTCCAAGAATCTATCTCTCAAGGTAACTTCTAAAAAATTTGCTCCTCGTTTTATTGGACCATATAAGATCACTGAAGTGATTAACCCAGTATCTTTTAGTTTGGAGCTGCCTGAGTCATTCCACATTCATAATGTGTTCCATAAATCTCTGCTTAAAAAATATTTTGAACCGGTAGTACCATCAAAAGCCTCGCCTCCGCCAGTTCTTGTTAATGATGCTGTCGAGTATGTGGTGTCTAAAATAGTGGATGTCAGGAAGGTGCGTAATTCCTTGCAGTACCTGATTCACTGGAAGGGGTATGGACCTGAAGAGAGATCTTGGGTACCTGCCAGGGAGGTTCATGCTCCTAGACTTGTTCGTAAATTTCATTTAGAACACCCTGAAAAGCCATCGCCTGAAGTCTTGGGTCCGGTGGCCCCTCGTAAAAGGGGGGGTACTGTCACGGGGTTCCGAAGGTGCACTCGGTCCCCCATTGCCCGCAGAACTGTTGCTTAGCTTTTGGAATGAGGTTCTGTGTTTGACCTCATTCCCAGGGCGGCTTTACTAGCTGGGTGGCTCCCTGCTCCTAGTCTGCCTTGAGCGCCGAGCTGATCACTCGGTGCTCGACTGGTTGGTCTGTCGGTCATGTGACGCTGGCCACGTCACATGACCCTCACTCCCCACTATAAATACAGGCAGCCTGCTGGCTACAGGTTGCCTGTTAATTTCTAGGTTCCTGGCTATTTGTTGGACTGCTGAATACTTACCTGATCCTGTTCCTGACCATCCTTTTGCCTGCTCCTCTTGTACTGCGCTTCCGTCCTGGTATTGTGACCTCGGCTCCCACCTGACTACTCTCTTAGGACTCCTCTTGTACTTCTCTGCTCTCCTGGTATTTATGACCCCGGCTTCTCCTGACAATTCTCTGCTTGCTCCATTTGTACTTTGCAGCTTTCCTGGTATTGACTCGGTCCGTTCACGTCCTGTTGTTTGTCTGTCTGTCATCCCTGCACTTACTCCAAGTTAGGGATTGCCGTCCAGTTGTCCCCTGTCATTAGGACTCGCGAGGCAAGTAGGCAGGGCCAGGGGTAAGGGTGGAGCGCAGTGGTCACTTCCCTTCCCCCTGTGTGTGTGTGTACGCGACCGTTACAGCTTCCCTGTTGATTGCTACTCGGGATTTCTCTGACAGCAAAGTCATCGCGTGCGGTGATGTCTCAGTAGTCCTCAGGGGCCGCGATCTCAGGCTAAACAGGAAGCTCACCATCCCGGAGTTCCTTTTAGCTTTCAGCCTGTATAGAGACGTGATTTGTTCTGTACGGCCGGACCGCAGGGAAGAGTTAGATCTTTATTTGTTTAGAGTGACCGAATTAGGGTACAAATATGGTGGTAGTTCGTTCTATGACTATCACTGCTCTTTTTCAGCTAAGGCTGCTGCGGCCCTCAGTCAATTTCAGTTTCTCACAAATTGGGCTAATATCGACACTGAGATATTCTGCAGACACTTTGCTGGTCTTAGAGCTCCTGCTTGTTCTCTGTGTCAATCTATCTACCACACAGCAGAATGGTGTCACAGGGCTGCCTCAAGTGCCGATAGTAGCCCTCCCGCACAGCCGTCTAGGCACCCTGATCCCCAGGATACCTCAGGTTTAGTCGACAAATTGGGAAGGCCCATTCAATATCTTGGCAGATCACAGATCTGTAATAATTTCAATTTTTCCTCCTGTAATTACAGTCAGTGTAGGCTGTTACATGTTTGTGTGAATTGTTTCAGAGCCCATCCCAAGTCAGTCTGTACATTAAAGGCGGATAAGTCGTATCTGAGTGTCCTTAACGTTGATTGTCTGCTGCACTTCCTACGCAACCACCACGACCCTAGCTTCGTTCAGTTCCTCATGTCAGGGTTTAGATCAGGTTTCCACACTGGCCTAATCGCCCTGCCTGAATCGTCTTATGAGTGCCGGTATTTATTGTCAGCGGAGCTTCACCCTCAGGCAGCGGATGAACTGATTTCCATCGAGTTGACTAAGGGGTTCCTAATAGGCCCCTTTTCTTCTCCTCCTTTTGCACGGTGGAGAGTCAGCCCCATAGGCGTAGTCACAGGCAAATTTAGTAACAAACAAAGGTTGATCATTGACTTGTCAGCCCCACACGGTCACTCCACCCCCAGTATTAACTCTCTCATACCTTCCGAAGAAGTCAGCATGAAATACTCCTCCATAGATCAGGCCATCGCCATCATACTGCAGTTAGGACGTAACTCTATTCTGTCAAAAGCTGATATATCTGATGCCTTTAAGCTACTCCCCATCAGTCCAACTCTGTGGCAGTGGCATGGTATAAAGTGGAGAGATCTTTATTATTTTGCCTCTAAGCTCACTTTCGGTTCAAAAAGCAGTCCTTGGTTGTTTGACAAACTGGCCCAGGCTCTCCACTGGATACTAGTCAACGAGTTCCATTGTAGTTTTGTTATTCATTACTTAGACGACTTTCTGTTGTTGGAACGCCCCGAGTCCAATCCAACAGCACTGCAGTCGCTGCTGAACTGTTTTCACCAACTTGACATTCCCGTTTCCCCAAAAAAGGTTGAAGGTCCGTCCCCAGTTATTACTTTCTTAGGTATCATTCTGGACACGGTAAACATGGTCGCTAGATTACCGGTAGACAAACTGGACAGGATTAGGTTCACCCTCCACAATTTCACGCAGACCAGAACCATTAAAAAAGTTGAATTACAGTCCCTTTAAGGCATGTTAAATTTTGCTATGCGAGTCATGCCCCAAGGTAGGCCATTCGTGTCACGACTACTAGCTCTCCTTCCTTCAGCTCCCTCCCAAGACAGCCTCGTATGCCTTGACGACCAAATAGTAGCCGACTTAGCCATGTGGGACTATTTTCTCAGTAGCTGGAATGGTATTTCTCTCCTCATCCCGGTGGTGTCCAATAGTTCCCCTATAGTCTTCTCTGATGCAGCTCCCAGTTCTGGATTCGCAGCCATTTTTGGCACACATTGGCTAGCGGACGTATGGCCTGACGAAGTCAAGTCACTGCCAGGGTTTCTTCAGTCTTCAGCTTCCTGTGAGATTTACCCCTTAGTCGCAGTCGCTCATGTGTGGGGTCATGAGTGGACCGGTCACACGGTGTTGTTAATTTCTGACAATGCAGCAGTTATGGATATCCTAAATAATGGGTCGTCTAAATCCCCGCAGGTGTTGCCCTTCCTCAGACGGCTTGTGCTTCTCTCATTACAATACCAGTTTCGCTACATATGCTCACATATATCAGGACAGAAGAATGTCGCAGCTGATGCGCTGTCTAGAGCTAATTTCGGCCTTTTCTCGCAGGTATTTCCCGATGCAGACGCCAGCGGAGCCACAGTCCCTCCGTTCCCTTCTCTGGTTTGGACATAAACTCTCACTTAGCTACAGCTCGTTCTTTACTATAAATGCGGTTCGTTAATAAAGTTTTCTGGTAGCTTGCTTTTTGGCCTCCTTCAGTCATCCCTACGACGTTGCGGTTACGGCACAACTCAAACCGTTTAGTTAACTACTAGTTAGGGTCCCAGTACAGGGGTAGCCCCGACCACAAGTTTTAAGGCCGATTTATTGGCCTGCATTTGTGGGAGGGGCTATGCCACACTATTTAGGCTCCTTTCCCCCTCCCCTACATCCTACGTCTGCTCAACACACCCACCCTTCCCACCCTCCTTTTCATCATCTCACCAGGGGATGGCCTCCTTCAGTCATCCCTACGACGTTGCGGTTACGGCACAACTCAAATCGTTTAGTTAACTACTAGTTAGGGTCCCAGTACAGGGGTAGCCCCGACCACAAATATCAAATATCTTCTACTAGTGCTATTTATAGATTTCTTAGACCGTTGATAGATTGGGATATAATAGATACGGGACCCAAAAAATGGATTAAAGACCTCCCAGATCTTGACGTCAAAACACTATTTGAGGCAACACTAGAAATACACAAACACTCCCCGGTCCGCAGCTACAGATATAGCCTTAAAGGGTTTCTGTCATCAAAGAAATGGGTATTAAGCTGGCTGACATAAGCGATGTGCTAATGTCAGCTGAACATAACTGTATTAGTGACATCTCCCTGCGCGGCGCCGTTAGTGATAAATAAGTACTTTTATAATATGCAAACGAGCCTGTAAGGGGGGGGGGGGTCCTGCACCTAAATGCAATACACCTAAGGCCTCATGCACACGGCCGTGTTCCGCGGCCGAGAGCGGACCGTGGAAACCCGGCCGGGATTCCTGCTGACAGCATGAGCGCACGGCGTCATTGGTTGCTATGAAGCCGTGCGCTTCATGCAGCCGCTGCTGTACAGTAACACACTAGTATAGTGTAATACACTAGTATAGTGTATTACTGTACAGCAGCGGCTGCATGAAGCGCACGGTGTCATAGCGACCAATGACGCCGTGCGCTCATGCTGTCAGCAGGAATCCCGGCCGGGTTTCCACGGTCCGCTCTCGGCCACGGAACACGGCCGTGTGCATGAGGCCTAATACTGATCTATTTCACCATTTGTGGAGTTGTACGTCTATTCGGAATTTATGGGGACAGGTGCAATCTCACTAACGACTTCTAATACACCCTTTAAAGCCTCTCCTCAGGGGGCGATTTTCAACATATTATCTGAGGACCAGCTGCGTCTCTCTAGACAAGATAAAGCTTTGTTACATATCTGGGCGGCCGCTACTGGGAAAAGTACTTTACATCAGTGGTCGGACCCAGCGACCCCTTCTGTCCCTTTTCTACAGGGTAAAATAACATTCCTGTTTAATATGGACGGGATATTCACCTTGTCTGATAGAGAAACTGACCAGAAGAGTCTTTGAAAATGGTCTTTATTTCTGAACACCCTTACCGCCAACTGACATTTCACACTTTGTAAACACCACGCGGTATCTGAGTGACATCTTGCACGGACGTACGCCGCTTTCTACATCAAATAACATCTGAGGTCGTCCCGAAGAGTTCTTCTACGGGTTTCTGGGAGGGGGGAGGGAGGGAAAGGGGGTCATGTTCTGGATTATTGACATTTTATGTGTTATACGCATTGTTTTTGTTGGCTGATTTGATGACAAAACAATAAACAGATTTGGAAAGAAAATAATAATTAACCAAGTCTGAACTCAGGAGGATTTTCACACTGCTCCGACTGAGGCTGTTGACTAGATCTGGCCTTGCTGGCGGTGCCCATCTTGCCACTGTTGCTGTCTGCCGACCATGATCTTCCGTAAGGCTGCTGCTGCCGCCATCCTGCTGCTTCCTGCCTGCCAACATGTACCATATGGCTGCTGCTGCTCCTCGCTGCTAATCCCCTACCGCCACCACTATTACTGCCACCACTATTACCACTACTATTACTACCACCACCACTATTACTACCACTACTACTACCACCACCACTATTACTACCACCACTACTATTACTACCACCACTACTATTACTACCACTACTACTACCACCACTACTATTACTACCACCACTACTATTACTACCACTACTACCACCACCACTATTATTACTACCACGACTACTATTACTACCACCACTACTACTATTACCACCACCACTACTATTACCACCACCACTACTATTACCACCACCACTACTATTACTACCACCACTACTATTACTACCACCACTACTACTATCACCACCACTATTATTACTACCACGACTACTATTACTACCACCACTACTACTATTACCACCACCACTACTATTACCACCACCACTACTATTACTACCACCACTACTATTACTACCACCACTACTATTACTACCACCACTGCTATTACTACCACCACCACTACTATTACTACCACCACCACTACTATTACTACCACCACTACTATTACTACCACCACCACTACTATTACTACCACCACCACTACTATTACTACCACCACTACTATTACTACCACCACCACTGCTTCTGCTGCCACTACTATGGCGGCCACGTGCCTCTTCTTACCCTTTTCACATCCACACTGCAATGCTGCTGCTTCCAATTAAAATAATTTGTTTAGGCTCGTTCAGAAGGATCCCTTCTTTCTTCTGACAATTAACACTTGTGGTGTCAAAGCATCATTTTTGGTTGCTTGGTCCCAAAAAGCGACTTTAAAAAAAAAAAAATTCCCCCATAACACTGTGTGTGGTTAAACACCATCTACTCCAGATGAAGGATGATTTTTGGAAGCTTTGGAATATGAGAACACATGACACGTGTGCTGGAGCGGTGTGATATTACACACGCTGTATGTTAGCATCGTCACACGTGTTTACCCACAGCTATGTAATCTATCTATAAAAAATAGATGAAAAGAGAGAACTAGTTTTCCTAAATATTTCCAGTCCTATGAGACTAGGGGGGTATATACCAGTCTACAGGGCAATGGGAGCCACTTTGGTTTGGCCTGAACCAATTTTTTTTAAAAAAATTGGCAAACCCTGAAGTGAACCGAATCTCGAGTGGTTGGCTCACCTCTAGTATGTATATTTTGTTAGTATGGATCCTATTATCAAGTAGAAAAATTCCTGTGAATACGTCAGTGAGGAGACTGAGAATCTTGTATATTACGGTAGATGCAGATCTACAATATGTCATATGTACAGATTTATTTTTAAATCAAAGCAGTTTTCTGGACTTTAGTATTAGGCCCCTTGCAGACGAGCGTGTGTCACGCTGCGAGTCCACAGTGCAGCTCCCGGCCTGGACTCCCAGCACTGCCGGGGTCACATAGCATTATAATGATTTATGATGCTATGTAACCATTACAGTTCTGGAATGTATAGGATAACACTGACAGCATTATGTCAGTGTCATCTAATAGATTCCAGAACTGTAAGGATTACATAGCATCATAAATCAATATAATGCTATGTGACCCCGGCAGTGCTGGGAGTCCAGGCCGGGAGCTGCACTGTGGACTCGCAGCGTGACACACACTCGTCTGCAAGGGGCCTTAATGGGCTACCCTTAGGATAGGTCATCAGTATCTGCAGATCAGCTGTTTGAAGAGGCAGTGACGCTATTTGAGCACCACAGTCTCTTTCTAGGCCAGTGACATCATTTTCAAAGGTCACATGGTCTGGGCTGCAATACCAGGCACAGCCATTATACAAGGGATGGCGCTGTGCTTGTGCAACGTGCCGCACCCCAGGGCCCTATCGCATCTCAGGTCTAGTGGAATGTGAGTGGTGTGGTGTGGCCTATATGTGTCACGGTGCTCCTACCTGGATACATCGGGACCCCAGGCTTAAGCTCCGCAGCATTAAAAAGGGAATAGTTGAGGGATGAAGAATAAATAACTTGAGTCCAGACCTTAATATGAAATTCAATGGCAGCTTTATTTGAATAAACTTTCATCCAAACGATTTTCAAGCTTTGTCTTGGTCCCAGCAGGCTTTGGCATAAACTGGCAGGCAAACTTGATAGCGTTACTTGCTTTCTTTCTCTGCTGTACTGACAGGCCTGCTTAAATACTTTGCTTTCTTTCTCTATGCTGCGCTAAACTCTGCTTAGGTCTGGTTTCTGTACTTTAGATCTGTTCTGGTATCCTTGGATGGGGTGCCCTGGGCTGACACTCAACTTCCAGCCAAAAAACACTTCCTCTTGCAGATATCTCTTATGGCTGTGATGGCTAACCTCCGGAACTCCAGCTGTGGTAAAACTACAACTCCCAAGTGTCTGTGAAGGTTCTCATTTATCCAGGTCATGGTATATCTGTAAAGAATAAATCAAGGCAACTGGACTTACTGTAGATTTCTTGAAAACGTTTCACTCGTTCTTCCAATGAGCTTTCTCAATTCTGAGTGACTGTACAAGAATTCTCTGGGAATAAATATGTAACTGAATCAACATCTGGTAATTATACCCAGCATGGCTCCAATTAGGATAATGGAATCAACACCTTTGACCACATGCTGGGTATAATTACCAGATGTTGATTCAGTTACATATTTATTCCCAGAGAATTCTTGTACAGTCACTCAGAATTGAGAAAGCTCATTGGAAGAACGAGTGAAACGTTTTCAAGAAATCTACAGTAAGTCCAGTTGCCTTGATTTATTCTTTACAGATATACAACTCCCAAGATGCACAATTGCTTGGCTGTGTAGAGTCCCACTCCAGTTGGATGGGAACACTCCAAATTGCTATATGTCATTTCATGCCATTTTATGCATTTCCTTTGTCACAGCTGCTACATTCCTATTTTAGGCTGGTGAATGCATTACATACATCCAATACGAGAGGTCTCTGTAACACCAATAATATAGGTCAGCCACAGGAAGTTAGTGAGAGATTAGGAGTGAGGAGATAGGAGGAGAGGAGACAGGTTATGGCAACCAAAGAATGATTTCCCATGCTCAATATGGCTTCAAGACATCTGCTTTCATGGTCAGCAGAGCTTAGGCTTCTCTGGCTGACATAGGCACGTCAGGCTGTGAGCGTGCCAGACCTTACTCCTCTCCTGTCCAGACTAGAACTGGAACTGCTGCCCATTCCTACTGGTAGGAAACAGGACTGGCCCACTTCTGCCCGGGGGGGGGGGGGATGGAATGGTGAGTTCCATTCTCTAAGTATAGCTCTTCCATTTACACTGCCACCTGCTTGTGAACCAGGCACATTACATGTAATAACAGTTACATAACAATCATATTAATGCACGATGTGGAGGACTTGGAAATTAGTACAAGCATGACGTTTATGTTAACCATTAGAGACAGTAGCAGGGTGTAATAATGGTAACACCACTCCAGGCTGCAGCACTTACTGGAGCTCCACGCCTCTTCAAACAGATGGTCAGTGTTGGTGTCGGAGGTTGGACTGATCATTGCTGTCTATACAAAACGAGCCATTATAACTAAAGAAAGGTATTTTGGAATTTATTTATAATAAGGTAATATTTAAGTATCTTCAGTAATTTAACTTTTTTAATTCCCGGAGAACCCCTTTAACTAGAGATAGGGACATATAATGCCAATTGATATGATGAAAGGATATGGAGTAATGTAGTAGAATTATCCTTACCCCCGCCTTCTCTTTTACAAACCCTGTTAGCTCCTTGTTATTACTCGAGGTCGTAGAGGGCACGTTCTATATGTGAGAACCTCCGCCCATAGTGTAATATCTGCATTGAGGAGGGTAATGGGCCTCTGGCTAGCGCAGAGAAGGGGATCTTTACCCTCCTCAGGCAGTTCTGTGATATCCCTTTCTAGGGACAGCCTGGGAACCGGACCTTAGATGATTAGAGTCAGAAGGTGAGGTCGGAGTACACGAGAAAGCTTCTTATAGGAGATGAAGGTCCCGGGGAGGGGAAGCCATTTCCTGCTGGGACAGAGGGGCGGCCGGGGATTCTGTCACACTGCATCGGAGATGGCAAAGCCAAGGCTGACAAGAATTTCTCAGTGAAGGAAACAGAATCTTCCGCTGAGTTTCCCCCACAGTTATAAAGAGACGCTTAAAAATCCTTGTGTGCGCTGGTTGTGCTGGCAAATTGCGGACCGCGTGTTTGGACGTGGACCCATTCACATGATTGGGATCCGCATCAGACAGCCCGCAATGCAAAAAAGTAGTGAAACTAGCCTTACCGTGTGCAGTTTCCCACACGTCTCTCCTATGGATTTGTTCTTAAAGCTGACAAAATCCTGAAAACTAGTCCTGAATATCTTGTGTTTGCGGCGAGCAGCGGCGGGCTGTTCTGCTGAGCGTCAGGGAGGGGTCTAGATGAGCTACTAAAATGCTCCCTATGGATAAAGACTATGACTATAATACAGAACGCCGTTCACCCTTCACACCCCACCCATCTCTCTTCAGGCTCCCCATACATTACACCCCCTCACTGCTCCTCCATTACAGCCCCCACCCTCACCCACATGGCTACTGTTCTGCCATTAGTGTCTGCCCCCCCCCCCCAGCTCACCGTCCGCTATTAGTGTCTCCCCCACCGACTCACCGTTCCGCCATTAGTTCCCCCGCTACATCTCCACTTTGGTCTCGTGTACCTTTCAGGGTTGCCAACCTTCTCTTTACATTTTTCAGGACAAATGAACCAGAAATCACAGGCAGCCCAACATTGTTATGGACATGGACCCCGCCACTGTTTACAGACCACACTTTCATTCCACGCCTTCAAAATGTCCTTGAATCACAAACATCCCAGAATTAAAGGGATTGTCCAGTAGTTAAAAATAAAATATGACAGCAACTTATGGGAAAAATTCCCCAATTTTCCTCTGTCGTTTCCTCACCACTCTAGTCTGAGGGCTTTGTTCCTATGGCTGCAGTGAGGATGCCTGTGACCTGCTGGACCTTCTGGCATCATTGCTGCGGCCATGTAAACAGACTGACCAGGATGTAATGGGCAAGTGCAGTGTTGGTGATGTGCCCACTGATGTGACCACGGCAGCCAATCACTGTCCTCAGCATTAGACCACTGACAGGTGATTGGCTGCAGCAGGAACATCTCATATACCGGCAAGTCCCCGCTGCAGTCTGTGAACAACCAGCGGCAGGAGGGAACGGACCAGAGCTGTAGAGAACGGCGCTGAAGAAAGGGCGAGTATAACATGCATCCACAATGCATACGTGGAAATTAGTGGATCCAACCAACCCCCCTCCCATTAAAGACATTGCTGGATAATTATTACATTCACCACTACCAAACATACAGGAGAATACAGCAGCCCATGTCTTACGTCCAGTGAGGTCTCCTCTGATGTAGAAGTTCTCTTTTCTTATCTTTTGACTGCTTTGACGACTTCTAACCACATCTTCTCTCTGCAGAGTTTGCCCACAGATATCTTAGATTCCTCCTCCTCCTGGTGCCCCAACAGTTTTATCCAGATGCTACCCTCAATACTGTGCCGATTGTGCTGAGTGCCCTCATTAGTAACAGTGCCCCAATAGTGATAATGCTCCAGAAAGTACCCCTGTTACCAGTAAGGTCCTCCATACTGTTCCAAATAATAACACCTACAATAGTACCCCTGGTAGTAGTAATAATAGCCCATAATAGAAATTATTTCCCTCACAGTGCCTCCAATAACAATAAAGCCCCTCATCGTGACCCAGCAGTAAAATTGCCCCCAGGAGGGATAAAGATCTCCATAATGGAACAAGCAGGGAGCGAGGCTCTGGAGCTCCATCCACTCAAATACCATCCTGCTCCATCCGGGCTGAATGTAAGCCCAGCACCACTTGTCACTGTTGGGGACTTGCCTGCACAGGGCTGAACATCTTGGTGCCTAGAATTAACCCTTCGCTGGACTGTGGCTGGCCTGGTCTCAGTGCCCACCAGGCCTGGGTTGAATTACAGCCATCCCTCTCCTGTGGAGCTCTGCCTCATCCCCATCTCTGGCCTCCTGACCATCAGACTGTCCATTTTGCCTACCTTTTGCTGCTGACAACTGGTTGCTTTGGGTGCCAGACACAGATTTTGAGCTGCCCTGGACATTAGTAACAGTAACCCAGCTCTGAACATACCTGTCCAGATGGCCTACACTGACTACAACGCCCTGGCCTGCCTGATATCGTGAGTAGTGAACGCCAGCGGCTGCCTCCTGTTCTGTCTTTGTTTTGTGTGCCCTGAGGACCTGCTTCCCTGGAGGTGCTGCCACTGACCACCTGCATGGTCCAGTCTCCTGCTGTATTTGGGAGTGTGGCCTGGGGGATTTTCTGGGCTCTCTACAGCTGATTACAGATGCTGTACTAGCCCTTTGTAAGGTCAGAGCTCCATCTAGTGGCAGTTCTGTGTAAGAACAAGGACTTCCTCTTGTGCCTGCTCCCATAGCTGAGGTATCATCTATGAGGTGAAAGCTCCATCTAGTGGCAGCTCTGTGAAGACCTCATAAATACTGCATTCTCTTGTGCCGGATATTTCACCGAAGTAGACAAATCTAAACAGTGCCACAATAAAGGAGGCAAATACTACAATTAAAGCAGCAATCCCCCCTCCCCTGTGAGGGACACCCCAGGGTCCCCCTTCTGCTCATTATCAGTTACAAGTTCTATATCACATAATTCAGCACTGTGATATCTAAACACCTACTGATCTTGGAGCTCCACGTAGTGATAATTTCCAGCTCATACGCTTACTATACCAAGCTCGTGTCGTATTCTCCTCCAATTCACGCAGCTCTCCCAAATACATCTACCGCTACAGCCCTTTGTAAGGGGCACACTGGAGCCCCCCATGTACTCGCCATGAGCCAGTAGAGCTTCGTGGACAGCCGACATACTATCTGGAGGATATACATCGCAAGACGGAGACCCTTTTGTAACGGCACCCCGGGCATAAAAGGGGGTAAAAGCCGTTTATGCGATATTCCCTTTCCAGATGCAAAGGCAGCTACTAAAGACACCAATCTCCAGAACTGGAAACCATATGAATGCTGCCTACAGCCGAATAGGAAAAACCATATGAAAGGTTTACACTCCTAGCAGTCGGACTGGGACAGCATACAATCCCCCCAAGAACGAGACCAAGCTCCATGTTGAGGGTAAAGCAGTGGACAGCCAGAGCTGTGTGTTTATTGTTCTTATATACACATTCTTAAACATTAGTACCACCCACAGGGTTTTGTAAAACAACCAGTAACCCCGTACAATACACTCAGACACTCCCACACAAAATCCTCCCCTCTGCCTGTGATACAATTACCTTACACAATGGGTTAATGTAATTATCACAGGCAGGAGAATACACAGTTTTACACAATGTCTTCTGTCCTGGAGACAATTGGGAAGTAATCCAATTTATCTCCAAGGGCAGAGGCAAAACTCCATTAGCCACATGGTAGCAAAAGACAATAAAAGAAATAAGAATATTTAACTGTGCAGCTATTGCATAAAACATAGGCATTTAACATATCCCCAGATAGCTCCGATCTGAGTGCATATTATTAGGTGAATGGCACTCAGACTACACGAATACAGTTCAATTGCCATGGAGCCAAATTCTTCCACATAGTCTTTGCAGGGGAAAATCAAGCGTTTTAACATGGGGCCATAGTCTAAAGGAAGCAGGCGGGCAACCAGGCTTCTCCAATGCAATGTGGCGAGATTGGTCTCATCACATCTTTTATTTCTGTTTAATTTGGAACCTCACACACCTTGCCTACTTTACAATGTCCAAGGCTCCTTACAAGACTGGAAAACAGAGTGCCAACTCGCACACCTCCATCAAGCGATCTCTGAAAATGACTCCTGTTGTGACTCCTGCGGATGACTCCTCCAGTTCTTTCCTCGGAAAGCAAACCTGCGCACCTTGACTCAGCACCCATAAGCCTCGCAGCCTCTGGCACAGAAGCACCTCATACCTCAGGTGCCCTGCTCTCCCAGATTCAAGGTATGCTGCAAAAAGAACTTGTCATGGTCTCCGCCGATATCACTAACCTTACCAGAGAAGTCCTGGATAATGCTACCACAGTACTGGAGACACATGAAAAGAAATCAAAAAACTTCAGGATGACAACCGACTCCTCCACAACAAATTAGAGGATATGGAAAACAGCCCATAGAGATAACATCCGAATCAGAGGTCCACCTGAGTCCATCACGGATCTCCAATCTACAGTTAAAGCTGACTTTCAGGAACTTTGTCCGAATATTCAGATATAGACATACATAGAGCCCTAACTGCCCGAAAACCGTAATGTCCCATCAGGCATGTGATGCAGAAGCTTTATTTCCATCGTACCCGTAAGCAGCACATAAGGCTTCTCCCCTGGTTTTTCAAGGGCACGCGTACCAATTGTTCCCAGATCTAGCCCCGTCCACCATAGCGAAACATTGCGCTCTCAAGCCATATCCAAAGCAGATCCGTTATCGCTGGGGCTTCCCATTCAAGCTTATTTTTAAGTATCAAGATAAGACTCATAACATTCACTCCCTGTAGGGGGCTCGGCACTGCTTTAAATGCCTGCATCTTTGTCCATCCTCATCACCAGGGACATCCCCAACCTCTCATCACCTTCCCTCGCCCACCCGTGAGAATCCCAAGCCGACCTCCAGTCATCCTCAAAGACTTGACTCTCTAAGCTCTCATCAACCGAGTGTCTTCCTTCTGTGAGGAGATACCATTCCGTTTCCTTCTCTTTATATAGAGACTTCCTTTTCTGAGATGGTGGGTTCTCGCCCATGGGAGTATCTCCCTTCGGCAGCACCCCACCACTAACGATACCTTTGTTGTTGTTGAGACACAGTTATACGTTTTATATTTCTAGTTTGATTATAAATATTTTATATATGTCTTTTTCTATATCCTAGGAACCCCCTCCTGGGGTATACCCATTGCTATCGAAGAATCCTCCTGATCGTCAGTGCCATAAAACTGACCCCTAACCGTTCTGTTAGCTGTGGCAAACCACGATCGTGGAGCTTTCTATCTCTATCTCTTCACATGAGACGATACTTCCATGTTTTTCTGTGCCTCCCTTTTGTTTTTTCCACCCCCCGCCCCCGCCCCCACCCCCGCGGGATGGGAGACGTTATTACCATATCAGTGATGGTTCTCTCCTACATACACTATGGCTATGAAAATATTATCACACAAGAGACCCAGAGTTTTTCGGTTTTCTAGAAGCATTCATGTGGATTTACTTTGTCATCATGAAACTTCATCCCGAACTTCAGCTCCTCGCTATCTGTCTCCATACTTTCCAACCTTTTATACGGCGAATGCCCCCACAAAAATATGTCACTATTTGTCTTAGTAAATCAGTCCCTTTGTCTCATTTCCTCACTATTGCGGACCCTGAGCGTCGCTATTTAATTGTTACTGGCACAATCCAGGATGTCCCAGGGACCATAGTCTCCTACTACTAGGCCCCAGTACTGACCAGACCCACTTTGTAACTGACTTATTTACACTGATAGACTCTCACAAAGTGGGCACAGTTGTCCTCTGTGGGGATTCAGACAGCGTACTGAATCCAAACCTGGACAAATCCTCTGCCTCTCCCTCCGTTCCTCTACCTGCTTCTCAGATGGCATCCTCGGATACAGTACTTTCAAAATTCAATAAACTAAATACCATTTAGTAGATGTCTAGCGAGGAACTCATCCCACAACTGAAGACTGTACACACTTTTCTGTGCCACACCTAACTTTACCCCTGAATTGACCATATTTTTTCCCAGTCTCTTTCATCCCTTGGGTATCCAGTTTGAAGATGCACACTACAGCGTTATACTGTCCTCATACACGTTAGCACGGTGTGTAATCTGACATGTAGCTAAACCCCCTGTCTTCTTGAGAAAAGGAGACTGATCAGCTTTAACCTTCTCTTTATTGCTAGTAGACTGTGACAGGAAAGGTGAAACTACAGAATAAAACAGTAGTATTTCAGAACATAAATATCTATAGTACATGGCATGAATAAAGAATATCTGCTATACATACAGTACATGAGGTAATACAATGATAATGAGCTATCAAATACAAGAAACATATAATAAACTACAGTAAATGTCACATAGATAGTGTCCTTACCGACTATGCTTGAAACAGGCTGAAGAAGAAATCATGGAGCAGAAGATCCAGTGAGAGAGTGGCTTCTCACACAGACATAGGATGGCTCCTGCTTCTAATACAAGCACAAGACCACAAAGAACCAGGAACTACCCACAATGCCCTGGGACTCCCATAATGCATAGGAAAACAGGCTGGACAAAATACACTAAACTCACCAGTAGATGGTGCTGTTACCATACAATATAATGCAGATGAATTACAACACAGGTAAATTGCAATGTCAAAGCTGATAAACACACAGAAACAAGTGGATTTGCATCTGAAGACCGAACAACGTAGTCCGACCATTGCCCCATGTCTGTTTCCTCTTTATCTCTCCTGTCTAAACCCCCAATCCTTCCTGGTCTCTTAATGACCCTCTGTTAATGATCCATGAAGTGTTCTCCTCTATCAAACACACTTAGTAGAACACTTTACTATCAATGCCCCTTCAGTCTTCTCCTATCTTCCATAAAACAGAACTTTGCAAATGGACACTCAAGCAGTGAGAACGTGAACAAAAAGTCTCCCAATGTGAAGTCCTGGCAAAGGCAAACCCCTCTGAAGACACCCACCACGCTCTCTCTCGCCCACAGACAGAGCTCAATCTTTCTCTCTCCGATACTGTTGAATGATGGTCCCGTCAGAAATATTATCCCCTAAACAATAAGCCGTTCACCCCACTAGCTAGGACACTGCAATATACCCCATCTTCTGGGCCCTTTTATAAACTCCGCACTATTCAAGGCACAATAACCAATAATCCTGAAAAATCCTTCCTATCCCACCTCTATTCACAACCGCACATCTCCTCTTCTGAACAGATCGCTACCTATTTACAGAAGACTAGTCTATCTCCCACAGCAGACTCTCCAGTATCACTATTACCTTCTGAAATGACCCCAATAGCGGTAGAATGGCAATTGCTTCCCTTAGGAAACGCCCAGGCCCCAATGGCTTTTCTGGGTTATATTATAAAATGTTCTCCTCCGTTCTTGGTCCTTACCTAGCAGAATGTTTTAATGCAATGTAATTGTCCTACAGTTCACCAAGAATCTCTCCAGGCAGCTATATCAATGATCCCCAAACCTGATCAAGATCCCCTTGATCGAGTCAATCATCACTCCATCTCACCTATTAATATAGACTCCTTACCAAGACACTAGCAACCCGCCTTAATACACCATTATCTTCCTTGATTGGAAGGATCAACAACCACATCAGAGGCATACCGCATCTCATTCACGCCTGTAACGCTGGGGGCATCCCTGCCGTGCTGCTCTCTAGATATTCATCAGGCTTTTGGTACCTTATCATGGCTCTACTTGTCCTCTGTACCGAGACACTGGAGGTTCCCACCCGAATTCCTTACATGGCTTCAAGTACTTTATGCTAACCCTCAAGCATTTGTCCACTATAAAGGGTTTCTGGACTATTCTCAATCCGGAGGGGCACACGACTGGGATGCCCCTTGTCCCCTTTGTTTATATTGGATCTAGAACTCAAGGCGTTCTGTATTCGTAGCAATATTGGTATTAAGGCTCCATTCACACGTCCGCAAAATGGGTCCGCATCCTTTCCGCAATTTTGCGGAACGGGTGCGGACCCATTCATTCTCTATGGGGACGGAATGGATGCGGACAGCACACAGTGTGCTGTCTGCAGCCGCAATTGCGGAGCGCGGCCCCGATTTTGGGTCCGCAGCTCCGCAAAAAGATAGAGCAGCTTGCGGACAAGAATAGGCATTTCAATGGGGTGCCGGGCTGGTGTGTTGCGGACCCGCAATTTGCGGGTCCGCAACACACCACGGACGTGTGAATGCAGCCTTAAGGTCTGGAACTTGCATCCATCCACCATAAAATGTGTATGTTTGCGGACTACATTGTAAGGGCTCATTTAGACGGTCATAGTGTTTTGCGGTCTGAAAATTGTGGATCCACAAAACATAGATACCGTCCATGTATGTTCCGCATTTTACGGACCGCGCATGGCCGGCACTATGATAGCAATGTCTATTCTTGTCCATGATTGCAGACAAGAATAGGACATGCTCTATCCTTTTGCAGGGCCATGGAACAGGCCAAAATAGCGGAACAGATGCGGACCCAATCATACGGTCGTGTGAATCGTCTCCTCATGTTTCCCTCCCTGATCTGCTCTTAGCGTTGTCCAGGTTCAGGGCCGTCTCAGGCCTCACTATTAGGTTAGGGCTACACAGCGACATGTGTCACAGAAAAGTCACCAACATTTATTGTAATGGTAGTCTATGGTGTCGCACTGCCACCTGCTGATACACAACTGGATTTTTGGCGACTGTCCCAGTATGTCGTATGTTGCAGTGCGACACCATTGACTATCATCACAGGCGCAGTGTAGCCCGAGCCTTAATAATGCAAAATCAAAAGCATTTAATATCTCGCTCCCATAGTTGGAAGTTTCAGGACTCTAATTTCCCGTTCTGCTAACAGCCTCCTACAATACACGTCACTCACACAATCACCCACCGCTCCTCAGAAAGCTCAGACTTCTAGAAAGGTGGAGCGTCTACCACACATCTCGCATCGGGAGAGTTAACTCTCTAAAAATTATTATACTATTTTAGAGCTCTGCCGATCGCATTTCCAACATATTTCCTGAAAACCACACAACTGACGTCTCTTGGATTTGTTTGGGATAATTCTATTCCACTTTATATAGACATAAACTCAGAGGAGGTCTCAGGTACCGAATGATCAGAAATCCCACCAAGCAGCTCAGATAGCTCAGTTCGCCTCCTTCACTCCATCAGAGATGCCCCTCGTTGGCTTCCCCTTGAAGCCTTGGAGACTCATCCCCTGTCCATGGACTCTGTTCTATGGACTCCACCTCCTTAACCCCTTAATGACCAGGACATTATCCATTTTAGTTTTTCATTCCATCTTCCCAAAGCCATAACTTTTTTATTTTTCTATTCCAGTAGCCGTACGAGGGCGGTTTTTTGCAGAACAAATTGTACTTTCTAATGGAACCATTTACGGTTTCATACAATGTAGTGGGGAACTTAGTAATTTTATGGAGCTGTGTGGGGGCTCATTTTTTAGATTAAATAAGCGAGGTTATAAATGACCACATGAGCAACACCTGAGGCAAGAGGTGCGGCCAGTACCAGAACCAACACAGACGCCTATTGATCCACAAGGAAAACCTGTCAGATCAAACCACGTGTTGCCAGTCTCACCGATCTCCTGTCACGGGAACGTCCGTGACAAAATTACTATGAGGGGCCACAGCTGGGCATATTACTATGAGGGGCCACAGCTGGGCATATTACTATGAGGGGTCACAGCTGGGCATATTACTGTGAGGGGGCACAGCTTGGCATATTACTATGAGGGGCCACAGCTGGGCATATTACTGTGAGGGGACACAGCTGGGCATATTACTGTGAGGGGACACAGCTGGGCATATTACTATGAGGGGACATGGCTGGGCATATTACTGTGAGGGGACACGGCTGGGCATATTACTATGAGGGGACATGGCTGGGCATATTACTATGAGGGGACATGGCTGGGCATATTACTATGAGGGGCCACAGCTGGGCATATTACTGTGAGGGGACACAGCTGGGCATATTACTCTGTGGGGACACAGCTGGGCATATTACTGTGAGGAGACACAGCTGGGCATATTACTAGGAGGGGCCACGGCTGGGCATATTACTAGGAGGGGCCACAGCTGGGCATATTACTGTGAGGAGACACAGCTGGGCATATTACTAGGAGGGGCCACAGCTGGGCATATTACTAGGAGGGGCCACGGCTGGGCATATTACTGTGAGGAGACACAGCTGGGCATAATACTATGAGGGGCCACAGCTGGGCATATTACTGTGAGGAGACACAGCTGGGCATATTACTATGAGGGGCCACAGCTGGGCATATTACTGTGAGGAGACACAGCTGGGCATATTACTAGGAGGGGCCACGGCTGGGCATATTACCATGAGGGGACACAGCTGGGCATATTACTGTGAGGGGACACAGCTGGGCATATTACCGTGAGGGGCCACAGCTAGGAATATTACTATGAGGGGGCACAGCTGGGCATATTACTATGAGGGGGCACAGCTGGGCATATTACTAGGAGGGGCCACAGCTGGGCATATTACTATGAGGGGACACAGCTGGGCATATTACTATGAGGGGACACAGCTGGGCATATTACTATGAGGGGCCACAGCTGGGCATATTACTAGGAGGGGCCACAGCTGGGCATATTACTGTGAGGGGACACAGCTGGGCATATTACTGTGAGGGGACACAGCTGGGCATATTACTATGAGGGGACACAGCTGGGCATATTACTGTGAGGGGCCACAGCTGGGCATATTACTGTGAGGGGCCACAGCTGGGCATATTACTATGAGGGGCCACAGCTGGGCATATTACTTTGAGGGGACACAGCTGGGCATATTACTGTGAGGGGCCACAGCTGGGCATATTACTATGAGGGGACACAGCTGGGCATATTACTGTGAGGGGACACAGCTGGGCATATTACTATGAGGGGCCACAGCTGGGCATATTACTGTGAGGGGCCACAGCTAGGCATATTACTGTGAGGGGACACAGCTGGGCATATTACTATGAGGGGCCACAGCTGGGCATATTACTGTGAGGGGCCACAGCTAGGCATATTACTGTGAGGGGACACAGCTGGGCATATTACTGTGAGGGGCCACAGCTGGGCATATTACTGTGAGGAGACACAGCTGGGCATATTACTATGAGGGGACACAGCTGGGCATATTACTGTGAGGGGGCACAGCTGGGCATATTACTGCTAGGGGCCACAGCTGGGCATATTACTATGAGGGGCCACAGCTGGGCATATTACTATGAGGGGTCACAGCTGGGCATATTACTGTGAGGGGGCACAGCTTGGCATATTACTATGAGGGGCCACAGCTGGGCATATTACTGTGAGGGGACACAGCTGGGCATATTACTGTGAGGGGACACAGCTGGGCATATTACTATGAGGGGACACAGCTGGGCATATTACTATGAGGGGACATGGCTGGGCATATTACTGTGAGGGGACACGGCTGGGCATATTACTATGAGGGGACATGGCTGGGCATATTACTATGAGGGGACATGGCTGGGCATATTACTATGAGGGGCCACAGCTGGGCATATTACTGTGAGGGGACACAGCTGGGCATATTACTCTGTGGGGACACAGCTGGGCATATTACTGTGAGGAGACACAGCTGGGCATATTACTAGGAGGGGCCACGGCTGGGCATATTACTAGGAGGGGCCACAGCTGGGCATATTACTGTGAGGAGACACAGCTGGGCATATTACTAGGAGGGGCCACAGCTGGGCATATTACTAGGAGGGGCCACGGCTGGGCATATTACTGTGAGGAGACACAGCTGGGCATATTACTATGAGGGGCCACAGCTGGGCATATTACTGTGAGGAGACACAGCTGGGCATATTACTATGAGGGGCCACAGCTGGGCATATTACTGTGAGGAGACACAGCTGGGCATATTACTATGAGGGGCCACAGCTGGGCATATTACTGTGAGGAGACACAGCTGGGCATATTACTAGGAGGGGCCACGGCTGGGCATATTACCATGAGGGGACACAGCTGGGCATATTACTGTGAGGGGACACAGCTGGGCATATTACCGTGAGGGGCCACAGCTAGGAATATTACTATGAGGGGGCACAGCTGGGCATATTACTATGAGGGGGCACAGCTGGGCATATTACTAGGAGGGGCCACAGCTGGGCATATTACTATGAGGGGACACAGCTGGGCATATTACTATGAGGGGACACAGCTGGGCATATTACTATGAGGGGCCACAGCTGGGCATATTACTAGGAGGGGCCACAGCTGGGCATATTACTGTGAGGGGACACACCTTGGCATATTACTGTGAGGGGACACAGCTGGGCATATTACTGTGAGGGGACACAGCTGGGCATATTACTATGAGGGGACACAGCTGGGCATATTACTGTGAGGGGCCACAGCTGGGCATATTACTGTGAGGGGCCACAGCTGGGCATATTACTATGAGGGGCCACAGCTGGGCATATTACTTTGAGGGGACACAGCTGGGCATATTACTGTGAGGGGCCACAGCTGGGCATATTACTATGAGGGGACACAGCTGGGCATATTACTGTGAGGGGACACAGCTGGGCATATTACTATGAGGGGCCACAGCTGGGCATATTACTGTGAGGGGCCACAGCTAGGCATATTACTGTGAGGGGACACAGCTGGGCATATTACTATGAGGGGCCACAGCTGGGCATATTACTGTGAGGGGCCACAGCTAGGCATATTACTGTGAGGGGACACAGCTGGGCATATTACTGTGAGGGGCCACAGCTGGGCATATTACTATGAGGGGACACAGCTGGGCATATTACTGTGAGGGGACACAGCTGGGCATATTACTATGAGGGGGCACAGCTGGGCATATTACTGTGAGGGGGCACAGCTGGGCATATTACTATGAGGAGACACAGCTGGGCATATTACTATGAGGGGACACAGCTGGGCATATTACCATGAGGGGACACAGCTGGGCATATTACTGTGAGGGGACACAGCTGGGCATATTACTGTGAGGGGCCACAGCTGGGCATATTACTATGAGGGGACACAGCTGGGCATATTACTGTGAGGGGACACAGCTGGGCATATTACTATGAGGGGCCACAGCTGGGCATATTACTATGAGGGGCCACAGCTAGGCATATTACTAGGAGGGGACACAGCTGGGCATATTACTGTGAGGGGACACAGCTGGGCATATTACTATGAGGGGGCACAGCTGGGCATATTACTGTGAGGGGACACAGCTGGGCATATTACTGTGAGGAGACACAGCTGGGCATATTACTATGAGGGGACACAGCTGGGCATATTACTGTGAGGGGACACAGCTGGGCATATTACTGTGAGGGGCCACAGCTGGGCATATTACTATGAGGGGACACAGCTGGGCATATTACTGTGAGGGGACACAGCTGGGCATATTACTATGAGGGGCCACAGCTGGGCATATTACTATGAGGGGCCACAGCTAGGCATATTACTAGGAGGGGACACAGCTGGGCATATTACTGTGAGGGGACACAGCTGGGCATATTACTATGAGGGGCCACAGCTGGGCATATTACTGTGAGGGGGCACAGCTGGGCACATTACTGTGAGGGGACACAGCTGGGCATATTACTGTGAGGGGGCACAGCTGGGCATATTACTGCTAGGGGACACAGCTGGGCATATTACTATGAGGGGCCACAGCTGGGCATATTACTGTGAGGGGACACAGCTGGGCATATTACTGTGAGGGGGCACAGCTGGGCATATTACTGTAAGGGGGCACAGCTGGGCATATTACTATGAGGGGCCACAGCTGGGCATATTACTATGAGGGGACACAGCTGGGCATATTACTGTGAGGGGCCACAGCTGGGCATATTACTATGAGGGGGCACAGCTGGGCATATTACTATGAGGGGACACAGCTGGGCATATTACTATGAGGGACCACAGCTGGGCATATTACTATGAGGGGGCACAGTCCTGGGAATATTACTATGAGGGGCCACAGCTGGGCATATTACTATGAGGGGGCACAGTCCTGGGCATATTACTATGAGGGGGCACAGCTGGGCATATTACTGTGAGGGGACACAGCTAGGCATATTACTGTGAGGGGGCACAGCTGGGCATATTACTATGAGGGGACACAGCTGGGCATATTACTGTGAGGGGACACAGCTGGGCATATTACTATGAGGGGGCGCAGCTGGGCATATTACTGTAAGGGGGCACAGCTGGGCATATTACTATGAGGGGGCACAGCTGGGCATATTACTATGAGGGGGCGCAGCTGGGCATATTACTATGAGGGGACATGGCTGGGCATATTACTATGAGGGGCCACAGCTGGGCATATTACTATGAGGGGACATGGCTGGGCATATTACTATGAGGGGGCGCAGCTGGGCATATTACTATGAGGGGGCGCAGCTGGGCATATTACTATGAGGGGGCACAGCTGGGCATATTACTGTGAGGGGACACAGCTGGGCATATTACTATGAGGGGCCACAGCTGGGCATATTACTATGAGGGGACATGGCTGGGCATATTACTATGAGGGGGCACAGCTGGGCATATTACTATGAGGGGACACAGCTGGGCATATTACTGTGAGGGGCACAGTCCTGGGCATATTACTGTAAGGGGGGCACATATCTGGGCATATTCTGTGAAGGGGGCACAATGCTCTCATATAAATACTGTGGGGTGGGGGAATAATTACTATGTGGGGGCATTTAGGGGATTTGGTGGGATTAGGTGTTTAGTGATGTTTTGGGCGGAGTTAGAGGCGTGGCCACATAGTGTCCCTCTTCCTTCTTTTCAGAAGTTGGGAGGTATGAGGTTTGTTGTCACCTCCCCCTCGCTGTGCACCTTTGTGGGAACTGAGGCACGAGCACATTTTGATGAAACACAATTAGTGTCTAGCAGAGTGCTTCAGGACACAGCGCAAGCTCCACTCGAGTCTCTGACAGCGCGGCGCAGGAACACGGCAGGCAGGAAACTTTGAGAGATAGCCGCGCTGTCATTGGTGGCTGGTGGGACTCCTCCTCCGGACCTCCGTCACTGCTCCACTTTCCTCCAGCGCAGCATTGACCCCCATCTCACTGCACTGTGCACGCATGCGCAGTGCAGACTTCAGAGTTCGGGCGCAGGTTTTACTGGCTGTTTTTTTTTCCTGCTGGATGTTACGGGCGGCAGAAGAAAACACCCGGGTTTTGCGGATTGTCTGTAAATTTACGGACAGTTGGCAACCCTGGCTAGGTGAAGGCATTGTTTTCTTATAGACGAAGCTCGGTGACAGGTCTAGTCACAAATGGCAGCAATAAAGTCTTGCGCCATTTACGATCCTAAATCGCACTGGAGAACATTTTGGTTGCCATCTGGTGCACTGTCATGTCTGAGAAGAGCAGCGCTATCAGTAATACCTGCCCCCGCTGTATAACACATAATGGGAGCAGTGACCCCCTCCCCGGATAACACACAGGTAAGTGTTCCCGGACTGACCTGATCAGAATATACGGGGGAGATTTCTTTTTACTATTTTCTTCATTGAAAAGCATATTTTTTTAATGGAATTTTTTTATTTAATAAATGGTTGTTTTTTTTTTACCACTTACTATAACAGTATTTTGATTGCTTTTAAAATGCAATGCATTATCCCTATAACTCATTGCATTTTAATAGCAATACAATTTTAACATTGACCAGCAGGCTGTGCCAGAGAGGCGCAGTCTGCTGGAAATTACTGAAGGCTGGTCTTGGGCCTTCATAGACCCCAGCCAGCCTTCACACACATCGGCATCGCGCGATCGCATTTGCGGGGGGTGCCGATGGGAGACAGAGGGAGTGCGCTCCCTCTGCCACCGTTTTACATGCAGCGGGCGCCGTTGCCCGCGGCATGAAAATTGTTAAACCGCACCCCTGCCGGTCCGGGCTGTTAGAGCAGGGCCACGGCTCTCGTGTGAGAGCAAAGTCCCCGCTCCCCGCTGCACGGGGCGGCCCAGCCCGAAACTCCTTAGTGACTGCCATAAAAACACGTATCAGTGGTCACTAAGGGGTTAACTTAGCACTGCCATACACATGTGCTGTACACACAGCACTGTTATACACAGACCACACTGACATACACATATACAGATGTGCTATACACCCTCAGCACTGCCATACATCCATACAGCTCTGTAACACACATACAGCTCTACTACACATATACAGCTCTGTTACACACATACAGCTCTGTTACACACATACAGCTCTACTACACATATACAGCTTTACTACACACATACAGCTCTGTTACACACATACAGCTCTACTACACATATACAGTTCTGTTACACATACAGCTCTGCTACACATACATACTTAGCATCTATACAGTGTCGGCTGTACAGTCTTCCTGCTGTGGCTCCTCCTATTGATGACAAGATTTTTTCTTACTAAAAGGGCGTCTTATAAATTGTCAAACACGGTAAGTCTGATTTTCAGTGATGTGGTCCCGGTCATAGGAGAGAACTGCTGAAAAGTATCCGCATTGTAAATGTCTTCTCTGGGACTTTGATATTGATGGCCTGTCCTCAGGAACAATATCTGACTGGTGGGGGCCCCCGACACCCTGCCCATCAGGTGCTTAAAGAGGCAGCGGCGCTGGGTGAGCACTTAGCAGTCAATTTATTAAGACCGGCTGAGGGAGACTGAGGGCCACAATAGATAGTAGAGGAAGGAGACTGAGGGCCACAATACATGGTGTAGGAAGGATACTGAGGGCCACAATAGATGGTGGAAAAAGGAGAATGGAGGCCACATAGACCACAATAGATGTTGGATGAAGGAAAATGGAGGCCAAAGGGACTACAAAAGATGGTGGAGGAAGGAGAATGGAGGCCACAGGGACCACAATAGATGGTGGATGAAGGAAAATGGAGGCTGCAGGGACCACAATAGATGTGGAGGATGGAGAATGGACGTCACAGGGGCCAAAGACTGAGGGCCACAATATATGGTGGAGGAAGGAGAATGGAGGCCACAGGGGCCACAGACTGAAGGAAACAATAGATGGTGGAGAAAGGAGAATGGAGGCCACAGACTGAGGGCCACAATAGATGGTGGAGGAAGGAGAATGGAGGCTAAAGTGACCACAATAGGTGTGGAGGAAGGAGAATGGAGGCCAAAGGGACCACAATAGATGTGGAGGAAGGAGAATGGAGGCCACAGGTACCACAGACTGAGGGCCACTGATGATGGAGGAAGGAGAGCTCTCAGCAGCTGATGACGCTGACACAAGTTCCTCCAGCTTTATGACTATTGTACATTCATGTGCTGCCATCATCACTGATTTATGACATGCCATAAAGTGAGGACACTCCTCAGGGTTCTGGATTTCTAGGACATGGACATATCATATAGCTGCCGCCATTCCTGACATCCACCACACACAAGAGGCGGCTTCTAGTGATGACATTTATGGATTTTACTAACAGCCGGGGACATTTTCTCTCCACAGTCACAATCTACAGACTTTATACTAACGCTCTGTGGACGCCTCACCCACATCTCATCTTCTTATTCTTACAGATTGGGTCGTAATGGTCTAGAAGACACTTCCTGCATCCAGTTGGCATCTGTAATAAGGAATAACCAGTCCCTGAAGATACTGGACCTGTCTGGTAACCGTCTGTCTGGTCCTCACTTCGGTGACTTGATGGAGGCTCTGTCCAGTCCGGCCGGCAGGATAGAGACATTACAGTGAGTATAAGAGATGTGTACAGGACGGAGACATGTGGGGCACACGTTATACATGGAGTTTATTCTATTTTATGCTCCGCACCATTGTTATGTCTATGAGATAAACTGCTGACCGCTCCTTGATATGTGACGTCTACTAATGTCTGACTAATGCCCCAGGTCTAGTGGTGTCAGCGCCCACCGCCCCCCTTACCTGCGCCCCTGATGTCGGCACAGTCTGTATAGAAGCGTCATCTGCAGCAGATTTATCATCTTCTCTCCACATCACTGAGATTTTACCTTTTTCCCGACTTCTAAGAACCATAACGTTTTTACTTTTCCGTTCACGTTGCCGTCTGAGGGCTTCATGCGCTGCTGTATTTTGCGGTCCGTCTAGGGAAAAGTTCTATTCCTGTCCTCGAAATGGAGAAGAATAGGAGGTTTTATGTTTTTCGAGACCACAGGACAGACTTCAGGGTGTGGGGGGCACACGGTGTAATGTCCGCACGTCTTGTGGCCCCGATGAGATTAATGGGTCTACATCAGATCCGACACCAATTATGTTTATTTTTTATTCTTTATTTTTAGATGTAAAATTAGGAAAGGGGGAGATTAGAATTTGTATTTTTAAAGATTTTTTAGTTTTTTTCTCTTTTGACTGTAATAGTAACTGTAATGCACTTTCTATGCAGTGGATGAGAACAGACGGAACACGATGGCGCCTGCGGTTTATATGGCGACTATACGGAGTTCTGTATGTCTCCGTTTCTGCACTGACCCGCGGGGTGTGGACAGACAAGGGTATATGAGGGAACACAGGGAAATCTATGGACACGTGAGCGGTCCACGGAGGACACGGACAGATCACTGGCGTGGTAATCAGCCCGTACGGGGTCAGAACTCAGCCGCACTTCAGAAATGTTTTACATGTTTTAAAAGTAGTCACTAAAAAACCTAAAAAAACGCAGCAACATCAGCAGGTGACAGAACAGATTTTGTCCGTTTTCAGCCGCGTTTCTTTCTGGACGTCTGTGAAATGTTTTTTCTCTATAGTGAAAGATGTAAAACCGCCAGATCTCCAGCACGCCGCGCCACTGAAAAGAGGCAGAAAAAACACATAATTAGAAAAACTCCAGGAATAAAACTCTTCTGTCTGATACTTTCCATAGACCTTTACTGCAAAAATCACCAAATCTCAGAAAACACCAGTAAAAGCTGTGTGTGACCGCGGCCTCTGGAGGGCGCTGCAGATTGCAGTTTGTGGCCGCCTGTGATCTCACCTCGTATGTATCGGCATGTAAAGCTGGAGGCTTCAGCAGCATTCTGCGCGCTGTCCGCCTGCGACGTGTCACAGTATAAAGCCGCACATCACAACCTACATTGTACCACGTCTATAACCACACGTGACATCATCACATATCGGGCTCCAGTAGAGAACGCTTCTCTTCATCTGTATCACTATTAGTGCCCCAGCATTTCCTCTATTAGGCTGGTCCTGAAGGGGTTAAAGCATCTGATGTGTCACACTGTGATGTGGCATGACGAGTGCAGTATGTGGCGGTACTTTATATTGTAGTATAGGTATAATATACGGCTCAGACAGGTGACAGGGCTCTCAGTGAGATGATATCTCCTGCTACATGAGTCTGTGTGCGCCACCTAGTGGTTGTCAGGTGACCTGCGGCTGCCGAGGGTTTTCCTGACATTTCCTGACATTGATATAATGAGAAACTGGAGACCTTCACACGAGGGTGGACACATCCATCTATTAGTATTACATGAGCAGCGAGTCATGTGACCACAGTATGGCGGTATTATCATCTACACAATATATAGGATTAAATGTCATATACTGGATTTTCCCTTTATAAGACGCACCCCAGGTTTAGACAACGGAAAATAAGAAAACGTATTTTCTAGATCCTCTATGAAGGGAATGTGGTTTAGTGAAGTGGAGGCGTCGAGGTCCGGAACTTCAGGTGTAACAACCAGCGATGGTGCATGTGGTCCCCTCATTAATGTACCTCCAAATAAATGTGTCTCCTGTCACTGCTCTGTGGTGTCCGGCCACGCTGCTTCTCCTGCTAGGGTTATTTTTAAGTATTTGTGTGCGACACACACACAGCTCTGCTATACACAGACAGCTCTGCTATACACACAGACAGCCCTGCTATACACACATACAGCCCTGCTATACACGCATACAGCCCTGCTATACACGCATACAGCCCTGCTATACACGCATACAGCCCTGCTATACACGCATACAGCCCTGCTATACACGCATACAGCCCTGCTATACACGCATACAGCCCTGCTATACACGCATACAGCCCTGCTATACACGCATACAGCCCTGCTATACACACATACAGCTCTGCTACACATATACAGTTCTGTTACACACATACAGCTCTGCTACACATACATACTTAGCATCTTTACTGAAAACTCACATCTCCCTACACCAGTGTCGGCTGTACAGTCTTCCTTCTCTGGCTCCTCCTATTGATGACATCATCAAAGGTCCTTAAGCTGTAGTCTTCATCTCCTTTCAGTACAGTGTAGGACCTTCCTCTCCCGTGCACTGAACGGATGGTTCTCCTGCCTGCCGGCTCTCTCACTGATCAGGCAGATCTGTATGTGCGCTCTGCCTGATCACTAATGAAGCAGTCAGGGTCTGGCCGTGCTGGATCTCCCTGACTGCTGATTATAAGACAGATTTTTTTCTTACTAAAAGGGCGTCTTATAAATTGTCAAATACGGTAAGTCTGATTTTCAGTGATGTGGTCCCGGTCATAGGAGAGAACTGCTGAAAAGTATCTGCATTGTAAATGTCTTCTCTGGGACTTTGATATTGATGGCCTGTCCTCAGGAACAATATCTGACTGGTGGGGGCCCCCGACACCCTGCCTATCGGGTGCTTAAAGAGGCAGCGGCGCTGGGTGAGCACTTAGCAGTCAATTTATTAAGACTGGCTGAGGGAAACTGAAGGCCACAATAGATAGTAGAGGAAGGAGACTGAGGGCCACAATACATGTTGTAGGAAGGATACTGAGGGCCACAATAGATGGTGGAAAAAGGAGAATGGAGGCCACATAGACCACAATAGATGTTGGATGAAGGAAAATGGAGGCCAAAGGAACTACAAAAGATGGTGGAGGAAGGAGAATGGAGGCTGCAGGGACCACAATACACTACGTGCAGAATTATTAGGCAAATGAGTATTTTGACCACATCATCCTCTTTATGCATGTTGTCTTACTCCAAGCTGTATAGGCTCGAAAGCCTACTACCAATTAAGCATATTAGGTGATGTGCATCTCTGTAATGAGAAGGGGTGTGGTCTAATGACATCAACACCCTATATTAGGTGTGCATAATTATTAGGCAACTTCCTTTCCTTTGGCAAAATGGGTCAAAAGAAGGACTTGACAGGCTCAGAAAAGTCAAAAATAGTGAGATATCTTGCAGAGGGATGCAGCACTCTTAAAATTGCAAAGCTTCTGAAGCGTGATCATCGAACAATCAAGCGTTTCATTCAAAATAGTCAACAGGGTCGCAAGAAGCGTGTGGAAAAACCAAGGCGCAAAATAACTGCCCATGAACTGAGAAAAGTCAAGCGTGCAGCTGCCAAGATGCCACTTGCCACCAGTTTGGCCATATTTCAGAGCTGCAACATCACTGGAGTGCCCAAAAGCACAAGGTGTGCAATACTCAGAGACATGGCCAAGGTAAGAAAGGCTGAAAGACGACCACCACTGAACAAGACACACAAGCTGAAACGTCAAGACTGGGCCAAGAAATATCTCAAGACTGATTTTTCTAAGGTTTTATGGACTGATGAAATGAGAGTGAGTCTTAATGGGCCAGATGGATGGGCCCGTGGCTGGATTGGTAAAGGGCAGAGAGCTCCAGTCCGACTCAGACGCCAGCAAGGTGGAGGTGGAGTACTGGTTTGGGCTGGTATCATCAAAGATGAGCTTGTGGAGCTGTTTCGGGTTGAGGATGGAGTCAAGCTCAACTCCCAGTCCTACTGCCAGTTTCTGGAAGACACCTTCTTCAAGCAGTGGTACAGGAAGAAGTCTGCATCCTTCAAGAAAAACATGATTTTCATGCAGGACAATGCTCCATCACACGCGTCCAAGTACTCCACAGCGTGGCTGGCAAGAAAGGGTATAAAAGAAGAAAATCTAATGACATGGCCTCCTTGTTCACCTGATCTGAACCGAATTGAGAACCTGTGGTCCATCATCAAATGTGAGATTTACAAGGAGGGAAAACAGTACACCTCTCTGAACAGTGTCTGTGAGGCTGTGGTTGCTGCTGCACGCAATGTTGATGGTGAACAGATCAAAACACTGACAGAATCCATGGATGGCAGGCTTTTCAGTGTCCTTGCAAAGAAAGGTGGCTATATTGGTCACTGATTTGTTTTTGTTTTGTTTTTGAATGTCAGAAATGTATATTTGTGAATGTTGAGATGTTATATTGGTTTCACTGGTAAAAATAAATAATTGAAATGGGTATATATTTGTTTTTTTGTTAAGTTGCCTAATAATTATGCACAGTAATAGTCACCTGCACACACAGATATCCCCCTAAAATAGCTAAAACTAAAAACAAACTAAAAACTACTTCCAAAAATATTCAGCTTTGATATTAATGAGTTTTTTGGGTTTATTGAGAACATGGTTGTTGTTCAATAATAAAATTAATCCTCAAAAATACAACTTGCCTAATAATTCTGCACTCCCTGTAGATGTGGAGGATGGAGAATGGAGGCCACAGGGGCCAAAGACTGAGGGCCACAATATATGGTGGAGGAAGGAGAATGGAGGCCACAGGGGCCACAGACTGAAGGACACAATAGATGGTGGAGGAAGGAGAATGGAGGCCACAGACTGAGGGCCACAATAGATGGTGGAGGAAGGAGAATGGAGGCTAAAGTGACCACAATAGGTGTGGAGGAAGGGGAATGGAGGCTGCAGGGACCACAGACTGAGGGCCACAGATGATGGAGGAAGGAGAGCTCTCAGCAGCTGATGACGCTGACACAAGTTCCTCCAGCTTTATGACTATTGTACATTCATGTGCTGCCATCATCACTGATTTATGACATGCCATAAAGTGAGGAGACTCCTCAGGGGTTCTGGATTTCTAGGACATGGACATATCATATAGCTGCCGCCATTCCTGACATCCACCACACACAAGAGGCGGCTTCTAGTGATGACATTTATGGATTTTACTAACAGCCGGGGACATTTTCTCTCCACAGTCACAATCTACAGACTTTATACTAACGCTCTGTGGACGCCTCACCCACATCTCATCTTCTTATTCTTACAGATTGGCTGGTAATGATCTAGAAGACACTTCCTGCATCCAGTTGGCATCTGTAATAAGGAATAACCGGTCCCTGAAGACACTGGACCTGTCTGGTAACCGTCTGTCTGGTCCTCACTTCGGTGACTTGATGGAGGCTCTGTCCAGTCCGGCCTGCAGGATAGAGACATTAGAGTGAGTATAAGAGATGTGTACAGGACGGAGACATGTGGGGCACACGTTATACATGGAGCTTATTCTATTCTATGCTCCGCACCATTGTTATGTCTATGAGATAAACTGCTGACCGCTCCTTGATATGTGACGTCTACTAATGTCTGACTAATGCCCCAGGTCTAGTGGTGTCAGCGCCCACCGCCCCCCTTACCTGCGCCCCTGATGTCGGCACAGTCTGTATAGAAGCGTCATCTGCAGCAGATTTATCATCTTCTCTCCACATCACTGAGATTTTACCTTTTTTCCCGACTTCTAAGAACCATAACGTTTTTACTTTTCCGTTCACGTTGCCGTCTGAGGGCTTCATGCGCTGCTGTATTTTGCGGTCCGTCTAGAGCAGGGGTGCACAACCTTTTTTGGTCTGGGGGCCGCATTGTCACATCGCTTTATTTCAAGGGGCCACAAATAAAAAATGTTGATCGGCGCTCATCTGCCTATTACACAAGCCAGTCCAAAGTGACTGGGGAGGAGTGATCGCTGCCACATTCTTCCATCTTCATTTAGATTACACAGGGAGATGTGCTGCAGATAATCGGACATCTTTAATCCTGATAAAATATGCAAATCAGCCGACAAATGAGTGATTCCTTGTTTATCGACTGATCAGCTGGACGATTATACCGCCAGATATCAGATATGAGCGCTCCTATGAACACTTGTTCCCAGTAATTGTCCCAAATATCGTGCTGCAGCATGGCCCCTGAAACCAAAGAGTTATACTTACCTGCTCCCCGTTGCTCCGGTTCTTCGAACTACCCCCGCTGTTTACACCTGGCAGTGCATGGACATGGTCATACACCACTCCAGACAATGACTGGCTTACGCGGTGATGTGGCCACAAGCAGCGTGTCACTGCTGAAGCCAGTCATTGACTGGAGCCGTGCAAGTAACCATGGTTATGCACTGTCAGATGTAAACAGAGCAGGAATTGGAAGATGGAGGCAGCGCAGAGGACCAGAGCGGAGTGGAGCAGATAATTATGAATCTTCTATTTCAGAGGCCATGCTGCAGGAACTTGTTAAAAATCATTTTTATCAGAAAAGTGGCGACATTTCCTTCCATCCTGCCTCCTATTTATAAATCATCGTTTTCCTTCACTGCAGAAAACGGAGCTCACTGGTTATTACCATCTCCTGCCAATCCCAAACATTACCTTGCTAATAATTTTTGCAACAATTTTTATTTGGGGGAAACTGTACAAAACGTTTTTAAAAAGTATATTTTTTTCAAACTATAGCTCCTTATTCTTTAAATATGCAAACTGACACCAAAATAAATTATTATAATTAGTTCCCTATTTCGTGTAGGCCGTTTTGCTATATAATATGAAAAGTTTCACGTGAATAGGGCAGTAATGGTGACGGTTTTGATTGGTGTGGGTGTTTTTTCTTTTACTTAATATATTTCTGCTACATAATATGTCCCCCAAGAGGTTATAAAAAGACCTTGGGAGACACTGTCACTTTTTAAAATTTTTCTATTTGAAATTTATTATTATTTTATTGTATTATTTTTTATAATTTTATAATATTTTTTTTTTTAGAATTTTCTATAATTTTTTTAAAATATATTTTTGCACATAATATGTCCCCCAAGGGGTCATAAAAAGACTGTTGTGGGACAGTGAACACTCTTTTATTAAGCACTTTTTCCTTTCTATTGTATTTTATTTATTTATTTATTTTATTCATTTTCAATTTTTTTGTGCCACATATTTTATTTCTCTTTTCTTTTATTTATATTTTATTATATTTTTTATTTAGTTTTCAAAATTTTTAAAATCATTTTGTAACTTTTTTATATATATTTTTACCACAATTTGTCCCCAAGAGGTCACTGAAAGACCTTTGGGAGACAATAAGTGACTTTTTTTTGTACTATTTCCACTGTAACTGGAGCATCCAAAGGAGCCCCAGTTACAGGGAAACCAGCCTGCTGCGGAGGCTTTGTACCAGGGCAGCGCTCCTCTGTTCCCGAGACACCCAGCAGCGATCACGTGATCGCCGGGTCCACACTGAGAGCGCTCATAGAGGAGAAGGCAGAAGCGCTAATAAAGCGCTTCTGTCTTCTCCTCGGCTTCCCCGCTCTCACTAATAGCCGGGGACCCTTTTCGCTCCTGCTACAGTGCAGGAGCAAAACCTGTGATCAATCTGCTGTGCGGCGCTCTGTGCAGAAACACAGCTGACCGCAGGATCAGCTGTGTTTCTGCCCAGCAGGGCGGGGGCCGCAAACCATGGCTCTGGGGGCCGCATGCAGGTTGTGCACCCCTGGTCTAGAGAAAAGTTCTATTCCTGTCCTCGAAATGGAGAAGAATAGGACGTTTTATGTTTTTCGAGACCACAGGACAGACTTCAGGGTGTGGGGGGCACACGGTGTAATGTCCTCACGTCTTGTGGCCCCGATGAGAATAATGGGTCTACATCAGATCCGCAGATCGGCTGCAGACTGAGACTACGGTCGTGTGCATGAGGCACAAGATGGATGTTTAATGGCTCCATTTAATTTACCAGAACTTGTATTGAAAACACCGGAAAACATTCTTTTTGGGGCTACAACTCCTCCATTTTTAATGTTGTTTTTTTACGGTGTTGCCGGTGTGCCAAAACTGACCTGACGACCCTATCCTGAGGATCGGTACAATTACAGCAATACCACATTTATAACAGCAATGGAGCGAGGCGCAGATATAGTGGAGTGCGCTTTGACTTGGGTGGAAGTCTTCAGGCTAGGAAGGGGTTAAGGATTGGAAGCTGGTTGAAGGGGAGGAGTGAGGTTTCGCGGGCAGTATATAGGGTTTGGGGGAGTGGTTTTGGTAAGCAGGTGTCAGTGCAAGACAGAGTGTTTGAGCAGCAGGATGTCGTCTCTGGAGGATCTTTTGGCAGCGGTCAGGGCTGCAGTTCAAGAGCATGGTGCGGAGCGTCTGCATGAGACCATTCAGGCGGCTCTTGTCCCTTCTCCTATGGCGGTGGCGGCGGAGCGACCTTCCAGGGCCAGGAGGTCGGTTCCCTCGGAGCGGCTGAGTCCGGAGTCTACCCCACGTGTGCGCCGGCGTCTCCGGAGTCCCCCTGTGAAGCGGGAGGAATGCCTCTGTGCGTGGTGGAGCGGCGGGAGAGGGCCGGGTTAACCCCGGTCCCGTCTCCCAGGCGACGAGAGGCAGGGAGCGTGGGCAGGCGGGTGTCTCCCCTGGTGTGGTCCGGAGTGGTGAGCGAACCCTGGCGGCCTTACCTGAGGTTCGGAGGGGTAGTGCGGTCGGGCGGTCTGGCAGCCTGGGCCTTCCTGGGAGCAGGGCAGCGAGGTCTTCTGCGCGCGGCCGGCGGCTGGAGCGCTTGAGGACGGACGTGTGCAGAGGAGGATAGCGTAACGTGAGTGCGTCGCGGCCCCTGGCGGTGGGCCGGCGACATGGCAGCGTGGAAGAGAACAGGGTGGTTGCCTTGTCCCCTGATCTATTACTTCAGGATGCGGCTTCTGGAAATCCTGCTGGAGAGCAGGTTATGATCAGGAGGATGGAGGAAGGAAGCGTGCGGCCATGTGTTGAGGCTGGTGCGGCGTATGAATTACGGTCACTTGCATGAGCAGGGTGATGGGGAGCTGTCGCCATTGGAGGAAGGAGAGGTTGAGCCGGGTGAAGATTCGGCGGCAGGCGCCATGGACGTCCCTCAAAGGGAATTAGCCGTGCCGTGCTGTTTGACTACGCCACTGAGGACGTCTGGGAGGAGTTCCGCGGCTGCCGGTGATGTTGTCCGGGGATGGCCAGGTGAGAGACCGGCGGGTCAAAGTCATGTTGTGGGGGATGTGGGCGCTGTTGGTATTAATGTGGGGGGTTCTGATGCTTTGGTGCGGGAGGTATTGTCAGGTATGTTGTCCTTATTGTCTCGATTAGGTTCCGGGCCTGCGGCGTCTCCAGTACCGGTCTGGGCTCCGGTACAGGCTTTGGAACGGGAGCAGGGTTCAGCGCTGGGGCCTGTGGGGGCAGGTGATGGCATTGGAGGGGGTACCCAGGCATCTGGGTCGGGAGCGGTAGCAAAGGATGTGGGTGATGGTGTTCGGTTGGCGGATGCGGCTAAATGGGAGATTTATGTGTGTTTTGAGGGGCCGCTGGGGGCTCACTTGAAGCAAGAGATTAAAGATAAGATATGGAGGGATGAGTATGTGGAGATTTTTGCGTTACTTCCCTTGGAAAAATTAAATTTGGATAGGGGGAGGCCGGACGAGAGCAAGAAGGAGGAGGAAGAGAGGAGGCGGTACAGGCTAATTCCGCGTACCTTTCAGAATTGGCTTCAAGCTTTTGCAATTCTGGCTAGTGTAGTTGGGGAGAAGGTGCCTGAGCACTGCTCGGCTCTCTTCGGTTATATGGATGCTATCGGTGAGGCGCATCGGACTTATGGGGGTGTGTCGTGGCTTAGGTATGACGAGCAGTTCCGGCAGCGGAAGGCGGTCAGGCCTAGCATTCGTTGGGACCACAAGGATATTGGTCTGTGGATGCGATTGATGGCGGCACCGAAAGGGGGTCCTCAGCCCTTTCGTGGAGGGGCCGGGGGTGGCTCGGCCTCGGAGTCTTCTGGGGGTAGCAGGAGGGGTTGTTGTTGGCAGTACAATGAAGGACATTGTAGGTTCTTGTCCGACTGCCGGTACAAACATGAGTGTTCTGGGTGTGTAGGTTCCCATAGCTTGTCCCGGTGCTTCAAGCGGGGTAAGGGTAAGGGATCCGAGGTTGTGCAGAAGAGGGGTGACGCCGGTGAGGGTGGACGAGATGGAGCCATATTTAAAGATGTATCCAAATAGGGAGGCGGCACAGTTGTTGTTGGGAGGGTTTACTGAGGGTTTTGTTATTCCATGCGGTTTGGCGGGTGTCAGTCGGGCTCTTCGGAATTTGTCTTCGGCATTGCGCTATCCGGCTGTGGTGAGGGACAAGATTGCCGGGGAGATTGCTGCTGGTAGGGTTGTAGGCCCCTTTGTGGAGTGTCCTTTGCCGGATTTGTGGGTTTCTCCTTTGGGTTTAGTTCCTAAGAAGGAGCCTAATAAGTTTCGGCTTATTCATCATTTGTCTTATCCGCTTGGTGGGTCGGTGAATGATGGTATAGCGGATGAGTTGTGCTCAGTGTCGTACACATCTTTAGATGAGGCAGTGCGGTGGGTACGACGTTTTGGGCAGGGCGCTCTACTTGCAAAAACGGACATTGAGGCCGCCTTTCGGTTGTTGCCTATTCACCCTGATAGCTTGCATTTATTGGGTTTTCAGTGGGATGGCTGTTATTACGTTGATTGTTGTTTGCCGATGGGTTGTGCGATTTCGTGCTCCTTGTTTGAGTCGTTTAGTTCTTTTTTGGAATGGGTGATAAAGATGGAAGCGGGGTGGAGTTCGGTCTTGCACTACTTAGATGATTTTCTGTTTTTGGGTCCGGCTGGATCTAGGGTATGTTCTGTTTTGTTACATACCATGGAGAGGGTGGCGGCTCGTTTTGGTATTCCGTTGGCGGCTGATAAGACGGAGGGCCCTTCCACGGTTATAACGTTTTTGGGGATCGAGATTGACAGTGTGGCCATGGAGTGTCGCCTGCCTGTTGATAAGCTGTCTGATCTGTTGAATGAAGTGTTGTTCTTGCGGAAGCGAAGAAAGTACAGCTCAAGCGGGTTCAGTCGGTTTTAGGTAAATTGAATTTCGCTTGTCGTATCTTGCCAATGGGGCGGGTGTTTTGTCGTCGCTTGGCCCTGCCAACTGCGGGCGTTGCTGCACCTTTTCATTATTTGCGTTTGCCTGCTGCGGTGAAGGAGGATTTAGTGGTGTGGGAGAATTTTTTGTCTGAATATAATAATGGCCGGTCTGTGTGGATGGAAGCGGTGGTTGATAGTGTTGATCTGGAATTGTTCTCTGACGCGTCTGGTTCCTTTGGCTATGGGGTTTTTTGTACGGGTCAGTGGAGTGCCGGCGCTTGGCCGGTGGAATGGAGGCAGGCCGGTTTCCTTACTAATTTGGTATTGTTGGAGCTTTTTCCTATTGTTTTGGCTACTGAGTTGTGGGGGGACTTGCTTAGGAATCGGCGGGTTCGTTTCTACTGTGATAACATGGGTGTGGTCCAGGCAATTAACAGCCAGACGGCGAATTCGCCTCCGGTTTTGAATTTGCTGCGACATCTAGTTTTACGGGGTTTGCAGTTGAATGCATGTTTTGTTGCGGTGCATGTGCCGGGAGTGGATAACTCACTTGCCGATTCCCTTTCTCGCTTTCAGTGGGATCGTTTTCGTGGCCTGGCGCCGGGTGCCGAGGTCAAGGGGTTGCCCTGCCCCCAGTGGCTCTGGAGCGTGGCCTTGGGGTGTCGGCGGGCCTGATTAGACAGTCTCTGAGTAGAGGTACGTGGTTGGCCTATTCTTCAGTGTGGGTGTTGTGGGAGGAATTGATTGAACAGATGGGTGGTTGCAGTTCTTTTGAAGAATTTAGGATGTTGTTGATATTTTGGGTGGGTCAGTTTTATGCGGAAGGTTTGTTGTTTTCGGTGGCGTCAAAGAGGGTAGCGGCTGTTGCTTTCTGGTTGCGCCTGAGGGGCTTGGGTGATGTGTCTAGGTGTTTCATGCTGCGGCAGGCCTTGAAGGGTTACCGTCGTAGTGTGGTACGGAAGGATACTAGGAGGCCGGTTTCTTTTGCGGTGTTACAGATGCTGTGGAAGGAAGCGGGGTTGGTTTGTAAATCAGCGTACGAAGTGTGTAGGGCGGCGTTTGTATTGGCCTTTTTCAGGGCTTTTCGGATCTCTGAGTTGGTGGCGGCAAGTCGCACGAGTGGGGGCGGTTTGTTGTGGGAGGATGTTGTGCTGGTGGATGGTGCTTTGAGATGTCTGCTGCGCAAGTCAAAAACAGATCAGGTGGGTAAGGGCGTGGTTGTATGGCTTAGGCCACTTGCAGAGTCGGTTGTTTGCCCAGTGCGTTGTGTCAGGGAATTCTTGGCATTGCGGCCGGGTGGCACGGGTGTTTTGCTGGTTCATGTGGATGGTTCGTGTTTGTCTCAGTTCCAGTTTGTGGCTGTTTTTAGGAAATGTTTGTCGGCTGCGGGTTTTCCGGCGAAGGAATTTGCATCACACTCATTCAGGATTGGGGCCGCGACTGAGGCTTCCAGGTGGGGGCTTGGAGAGGAGGTTATAAAACGTATAGGGCGGTGGGAGTCTGATTGTTTTCGGTCGTATGTTAGGCCTCATCTCTTGTAGTGTGTGGGGATGAATTGTTTTTTCATTATTAATTTGTGGGGATCGGAATTGGCAGTGACGGTTGTTTTATTTGACTTTGTTTTTGCAGGGGCGGCACCTTGTCTTGCGTGGATTTTTGGGCATTCGTATGTCTACTGGGGGGCTTTGAGAGCTGATGTTCGGCGGAACGGCCGTCAATTGGGTTTTTCGATGGAGGAACTGCAAGTCCGGTGGATTGGTTTAAGGGGGCTTCTCTGGGGGCGGGTTTTGCCTGAAATCCATACGAATGTTCTGTTGGATCGCTCGCCTGACATTTTGGTTTTGCATGTGGGTGGCAATGATTTGGGAGTACGTCGGTCGCGAGATGAGATTCGGGACATCAAGTTGGACGTGTTGCGTTTGGTGTCGGATTTTCCGGGCTTGCTGTTGGTATGGTCGGAGGTAGTTGCGAGGAGTAGTTGGCGTTTTGCAAGGTCGGTGGAACGAATCAACAAAGCTCGGGCGAAGTTAAACAAGGAGGTGGGGCGTTTTGTTCGCAGACAAGGTGGTGTGGTGGTTCGTCATCTGGAATTGGAGGCGGCGTCGCCTCAATTCTTGAGATCTGATGGCGTGCATCTGAATGAAGTAGGTATTGATATGTGGGCCTTAGGTATCCAGGAGGGGCTGGAGACGGCTCTTAGGGTGTGGCAGGACGCCCACAGGTGAGGTGTCACCGGTGGTCTTCTAGTGGCTGATGGATATGAGATCCTGGGGGAGCAATACAATGGTTTAAGAGATGCAGGACATGTTGGAGCCTGTATCTCATGTGGTTTGTGAATGCCGAGGATGGGGCTCCTGTTTGGGCTAAAAGGTCTACAGGAGGAGATACTTGGATACTTCAAGGATTTGGTGCCCTTGAGTCGGTGAGTGCGGCCGAGGGTAATCTTGAAGTATAAGGAGAGATGGTTACGGAAGATACCGCTTGTTTGGGTTGCCCTCCAGAATCCTTGTTACAGTACAGTGGTTCATAATGTTGAAGGATGTATAAAAGTGATTATTGTTATTATGTTATTTGTGTGTACAATAAAGTTGGCCGTAATGGTCATTTTACCAAGCAATAAGGTGTCAGAGTGGTTATTGGTAAGAAAAGGGGTTTAGTGAATATAGCCTGAGGAGAAATCTTCCATCCTTGAAGTCATATGGTTTCTTTAATATTTTACTGTTTTTAAAGTAATAAAAACCTTTGATAAATCTGAATCTCCTTCCCGGTCGTATCCTGACCCCATGGCCGCTTTCTATCTCCATCTACACGGCGGAGGCTGGTTTTTGCCGGGCGAGCTGTAGTTTTTATTGGTGCCATTTTGGGTCACAAATAACTTTTTGATCTTTTTATTTTCTTATTATTTTCAGGGGGTGAAGTGACCAAAAAACAGCGATCGCTGTGCGGGACAATCACTTGTACATTTTACTAGTTCGGATATTTTCAGATGCGGCGACACCAATTATGTTTATTTTTTATTCTTTATTTTTAGATGTAAAATTAGGAAAGGGGGAGATTAGAATTTGTATTTTTTAAAGATTTTTTAGTTTTTTTCTCTTTTAACTGTAATAGTAACTGTAATGCACTTTCTATGCAGTGGATTAGAACAGACAGAACACGATGGCGCCTGCGGTTTATATGGCGACTATACGGAGTTCTGTATGTCTCCGTTCCTGCACTGACGCGCGGGGTGTGGACAGACAAGGGTATATGAGGAAACACAGGGAAATCTATGGACACGTGAGCGGTCCACGGAGGACACGGACAGATCACTGGCGTGTTAATCCGCCCGTACGGGGTCAGAACTCAGCCGCACTTCAGAAATGTTTTACATGTTTTATTAGTCACTAAACAAAACTAAAAAACGCAGCGACATCAGCAGGTGACAGAACAGATTTTGTCCGTTTTCAGCCGCGTTTCTCTCTGGACGTCTGTGAAATGTTTTTCCTCTATAGTGAAAGATGTAAAACCGCCAGATCTCCAGCACGCCGCGCCGCTGAAAAGAGGCAGAAAAAACACATCATTAGAAAAACTCCAGGAATAAAACTCTTCTGTCTGATACTTTCCATAGACCTTTACTGCAAAAATCACCAAATCTCAGAAAACACCAGTAAAAGCAGTGTGTGAACGCGGCCTCTGGAGGGCGCTGCAGACTGCAGTCTGTGGCCGCCTGTGATCTCACCTCCTATGTATCGGCATGTAAAGCTGGAGGCTTCAGCAGCATTCTGCGCGCTGTCCGCCTGCGACGTGTCACAGTATAAAGCCGCACATCACAACCTACATTGTGCCACGTCTATAACCACACGTGACATCATCACATATCGGGCTCCAGTAGAGAACGCTTCTCTTCATCTGTATCACTATTAGCGCCCCATCATTTCCTGTATTAGGCTGGTCCTGAAGGGGTTAAAGCATCTGATGTGCCACACTGTGATGTGGCATGACGAGTGCAGTATGTGGCGGTACTTTATACTGTAGTACAGGTATAATATACGGCTCAGACAGGTGACAGGGCTCTCAGTGAGATGATATCTCCTGCTACATGAGTCTGTGTGCGCCACCTAGTGGCTGTCAGGTGACCTGCGGCTGCCGAGGGTTTTCCTGATATTTCCTGATATTGATATAATGAGAAACTGGAGACCTTCACACGAGGGTGGACACATCCATCTATTAGTATTACATGAGCAGCGAGTCATGTGACCACAGTATGGCGGTATTATCATCTACACAATATATAGGATTATATGTCATATACTGGATTTTCCCTTTATAAGACGCACCCCAGGTTTAGACAACGGAAAATAAGAAAACGTATTTTCTAGATCCTCTATGAAGGGAATGTGGTTTAGTGAAGTGGAGGCGTCGAGGTCCGGAACTTCAGGTGTAACAACCAGCGATGGTGCATGTGGTCCCCTCATTAATGTACCTCCAAATAAATGTGTCTCCTGTCACTGCTCTGTGGTGTCCGGCAGGGCCGGACTGGGACAAAAAATAGGCCCGGGCATTTTGGACTGAGCAGCCCAATCACATGACCCTCAACAGGCCCCACCCCCCTTGCAGTCGAGGGGCGGAGCCAAAACCGGAAGCACAATTGAGAGGCAGGGCCAGCCACCAGTAAGATAGGAAGGCTTCAGCCAACACACAAGCTTCTTTGGGGGTCCCCAGGTGACATTAGGGGTCTTAGTACGATCCGGGCACCTAATCCGGCAGAAAATGCAAGGAATCGACTGGACACAAAGCACAGCATGCAGCGGTTTATGTCCCGCTGATTCTCTGCATTTTTCCCAGATTGTGGCCGGATCTCTGCCGTACCCCATTGTAGTTGATGGGGGCGGCGGGCATTCTGTCTGCATCCAGCAGTGCCGAATCCAGTAAATTCTCCGCTGGAACAGCCGCCAGGATCACTAACGCAGTTGTGAAAGTAGCCTAATACAGCCCCACATACCTCTTCCATCCAGTGATGTCTCCTTTGATGTAGATGTTCTCTTTCTTCATCTTCTCCATTCAGACCAGACCGCCATGATGATTTCTTTCAGCCATCTCTTCTCTCTGCAGAGTTTGACAGACATCTTAGTTTCCTACTTTTCCATCATCCTCCAATTAACATCCCATCATGCACCCCCAATACTGAGAAGCTGTGCTCCCCAAAACTATACTGCAAAAAGACCTGTGCTAAGCTGATACTGTGTCAGGTGCCCCCACAGTAATGGTGCTCCCAAAGTCCCAACAATAGTAATTATTTCTTTGCCAGAGTGCATTTAGTAGTAATAGTGCTCCTACAGTGCCCCCAACAGTAATTGTGTCCCACAAGTAATAATGCTCCCATAGTCCCCCAGTTGTAATAAAGCCCACCATAATGCCCCGATAGTAATAATTCTCTTTATAATGTGTGACAGTAGAACCCCCCCCCCCCTCTTATAATGTGCACCAGTACAAAAAATGCCCCGTTGTGTGGCAGTAAAAAAAGAAATATCTCCTCTTAGTGCCCCCAGTAGAGCCAATGTCCCCAGAGTGCCCTCATGTGTTCCAATGACCCGTGCTGTGTGCCACTACAAAAAACACTTAGTGCCCCCAGTTAAGCTTAGGTGCCCATAGTGCCCCTATAATTTGTGCCAGTCTAAAATACTCCCATATAGTCCCCCCAGAAGATGCCCCCATAGTGCTCCTTCCCCTGTTTCCATAGTGCCCTCCATAATGTGGGACTATAAAATGCCCCTATAGATACCCCCATAATGCTCCTTTCCTCCCTTCCCCATAGTGGCATCAAAATGGTTGCCAGTATTAAATGCCCCTATATAATGCCCTCATAGTGCTCTTGTCCCCCACTTCTCCATAGTGCCCACCTATAATGCGTGCCAGTATATAGGGCCCCCAGTAGATGCCCCCATAGTGCTCCTTCCCCTCTTCTCCATAGTGCCCCCCCATAATGTGCCAGTATATAGGGCCCTCATAGTGCTTCCCCTCTTCTCCATAGTGCCCCCCTATGTTGTGCCAGTATATAGGCCCCCCATATTGTGCCAGTATATAGGCCCCCCCCATATTGTGCCAGTATATATGGCCCCATAGTGCTTCCCCTCTTCTCCATAGTGCCGACCCCCCCCATATTGTGCCAGTATATAGGGCCCCATAGTGCCCCCCCCATATTGTGCCAGTATATAGGGCCCCATAGTGCTTCCCCTCTTCTCCATAGTGCCCCCCTATGTTGTGCCAGTATATAGGCCCCCCATATTGTGCCAGTATATATGGCCCCATAGTGCTTCCCCTCTTCTCCATAGTGCTGACCCCCCCTATATTGTGCCAGTATATAGGGCCCCCACCCCCCTTCTTGCCACAGTATAGTATAAAATTTAATAATAAAAACAATAAACTCATATACTTACCTCCATGCTGCTGTCAGCGATGCGATGCAGGCCTCTTCCGGCCTGTGTCCCGCGCTGTACGGCTCGGGCGGCGCGCGCGATGACGTCTTCAATCCGCCTGCACCGGCCTCTGATAGGCTACAGTCACTAGGCCTGTAGCCTATCAGAGGAATGGGCAAGGGAGACGCCTCTCCCCTGCTCCATTCATCTGTATCGCTGTCCTGAGGACGGCGATACAGATGAATATGGAGATGAGCGATTCCACAATGGAAGCGCTCATCTCCACTCCTGCCCGGCTGCTGCCACATTAAATAAAATTAAAAAAAACTCAGCCCGACCCTCCGGGCGAAAATGCCCGGTCTGCCCTATGGCCAGTCCGGCCCTGGTGTCCGGCCACGCTGCTTCTACTGCTAGGTTATTTTTAAGTATTTATGTGCGACACACACAGTTCTGGTACACACACAGCTCTGCTATGCTATATACACTTAGCACTGCCATACACACATACAGTTCTGTTACACACATACAGCTCTGCTATACACACTCAGCACTGCCATACACACATACAGTTCTGTTACACACATACAGCTCTGCTACACATAAATACTTAGCATCTTTACTGAAACCTCACATCTCCCTAAACCAGTGTCGGCTGTACAGTCTTCCTGCTGTGGCTCCTCCTATTGATGACATCATCAAAGGTCCTTAAGCTGTAGTCTTCATCTCCTTTCAGTACAGTGTAGGACCTTCCTCTCCCGTGCACTGAACGGATGGTTCTCCTGCCTGCCGGCTCTCTCACTGATCAGGCAGATCTGTATGTGCGCTCTGCCTGATCACTAATGAAGCAGTCAGGGTCTGGCCGTGCTGGATCTCCCTGCTGTTTATAAGACAGATTTTTTTCTTACTAAAAGGGCGTCTTATAAATTGTCAAATACGGTAAGTCTGATTTTCAGTGATGTGGTCCCGGTCATAGGAGAGAACTGCTGAAAAGTATCTGCATTGTAAATGTGTTCTCTGGGACATTGATATTGATGGCCTGTCCTCAGGAACAATATCTGACTGGTGGGGCCCCGACACCCTGCCTATCAGGTGCTTAAAGAGGCAGCGGCGCTGGGTGAGCACTTAGGCGCCAATTTATTAAGACCATCGTTTTCAACGCCTTTCTTAATAAAGCCCTACAAGAAAATATAGATTATCACATCCAAAGTCACAGGTGCACATCCATAAAGCTAGCATGCCGGCAGCTCACCCTAACAGGCTTAGGTCAGGCCCAGGAGAGGCAGTTCTGTTAGTGTTAGGTACCTATCTGCAGAAGCCACCTTGACGCTGGTAGATGGGCCCGACACACGTGTGATCAAATATGTGCGCAAAGAACTTCTATTTTTCATGTACAGTAGGTATAGTACCACTGTAATCCAGAATAATCCCTAATCCTGGGTTCTATTATTAGCATTAATAAAGCCGTAAACTGGCGGTATCCGTCAAAGTTATGAATAAGCGCCGACCTCGCCTTAACTTTGGGGCATCCATCGCCAGTCCTAAGTGTAAGACCGCTACTGAGCCACTGATACAGGCATAGAAAATGTCTGCCGGCACATCCCCTCCCCCACCCACTGTAATACCATACACATCCACTATACACTGTACTGCTCTGTAATACCATACACATCTGCTATACACTGTACTGCTCTGTAATACCAAACGCATTCGCTATACACTGTACTGCTCTGTAATACCAAGCACATCCGCTATACACTGTACTGCTCTGTAATACCAAACGCATTCGCTATACACTGTACTGCTCTGTAATACCAAACGCATTCGCTATACACTGTACTGCTCTGTAATACCAAACGCATTCGCTATACACTGTACTGCTCTGTAATACCAAACACATCCACTATACACTGTACTGCTCTATAATACCAAATGCATTCGCTATACACTGTACTGCTCTGTAATACCAAACGCATTCGCTATACACTGTACTGCTCTGTAATACCAAACACATCCACTATACACTGTACTGCTCTGTAATACCAAACACATCCACTATACACTGTACTGCTGTGTAATACCAAACACATCCGCAATACACTGTACTGCTCTGTAATACCAAACACATCCACTATACACTGTACTGCTCTGTAATACCAAACACATCCTCTATACACTGTACTGCTCTGTAATACCAAACACATCCTCTATACACTATACTGCTCTGTAATACCAAACACATCCACTATACACTGTACTTCTCTGTAATACCAAACACATCCTCTATACACTGTACTGCTCTGTAATACCAAACACATCCTCTATACACTATACTGCTCTGTAATACCAAACATATCCACTATACACTGTACTGCTCTGTAATACCAAACACATCCTCTATAAACTGTACTGCTCTGTAATACCAAACACATCCTCTATACACTATACTGCTCTGTAATACCAAACACATCCACTATACACTGTACTGCTCTGTAATACCAAACACATCCACTGTACTGCTCTGTAATACCAAACACATCCACTATACACTGTACTGCTCTGTAATACTAAACACATCCATAATACACTGTACTGCTCTGTAATTCCAAACACATCCACTATACACTGTACTGATCTGTAATACCAAACACATCTACTATACACTGTACTGCTCTGTAATACCAAACACATCAGCTATACTCTGTACTGCTCTGTAATACCAAACACATCAGCTATACACTGTACTGCTCTGTAATACCAAACACATCCACTATACACTGTACTGCTCTGTAATACCAAACACATCCACTATACACTGTACTGCTCTGTAATACCAAACACATACTTTTTATACTGTACTGCTCTGTAATACCAAACACATCCTCTATACACTGTACTGCTCTGTAATACCAAACACATCCACTATACACTGTACTGCTCTGTACTTGGTGAGCTGTGAGGAGGTGGCAGCGCTCTCCTGATCCGGTGAGTACAGCTGGGAGGTGCCAGGAGTCGGACCCCCACAGATCTCATACTAATGATGTGTCCTGGGGACATCAATATCCATTTCCTGGATAACCCCTTTAAATTCTTCAGCAGACCCCTATATGATAACATAAAGGTTCTGATCAGTCAGATGAAAACACAATCAGTAATGTCCTTCATGTCTGAGAAGAGCAGCGCTATCAGTAATACCTGCCCCCGCTGTATAACACATAATGGGAGCAGTGACCCCCTCCCCGGATAACACACAGGTAAGTGTTCCCGGACTGACCTCATCAGAACCTGCATTGGGCCTCCACATGGAGGAAGTGTCATATGTCCTGAGAGACATCTGGAGGGACAGGAAGGACACATCTGCTTCTATGGGGCGGATTATGGGTCTGAGCAACTCCCAGGTTATACAGAGCTGTAATATGTACATGAGCCCTTACCGCCATAGAGCGCTCATCTCTGCCTGTGCTACATTACAGCTGTATGGCGGTATTATTACTGATGACCCCGGCTGTAATTTACTCAGAATGGAGACGATTACTGCTCTTTATCAATAAGTAATAATCAATACCAGCAGAATCCAGAGAAACCCTGAATGTAGTGTAATGTCTGCTAATAATCCATCCCCCAAATAACTGACTGAGCGAGAGCCACATGTGTCCTGTAGTAATGTGAGGAGGGGAACGGGGGCCACAGGGGCCACAATAGATGGTGGAGGATGGAGAAAGGGGGCCACAATAGATGGTGGAGGAAGGAGACTGAGGGCCAGGATGGTGGAGGAAGGAGACTGAGGGCCACAATAGATGGTGGAGGAAGGAGACTGAGGGCCACAATAGATGATAGAGGAAGGAGAATGGAGGCTACAGGGACCACATAGATGGTGGAGGAAGGAGAATGAAGGCCACAGGGACCACATAGATGGTGGAGGAAGGAGAATGGAGGCCACAGGGACAACAATAGATGATGGAGGAAGGAGAATGGAGGCCACAAAGACCACATTAGATGGCGGATGAAGGAGAATGGAGGCCACAGGGACCACAATAGATGGTGGAGGAAGGAGAATAGAGGCCACAGGGACGACAATAGATGGTGTAGGGAGGAGAATGGAGGCCACAAGGACCACAATAGATGGTGGAGGAAGGAGAATAGAGGACACAGGGGGCTAGAGACTGAAAGCTACAATAGATGGTGGAGTAAGGAGACTGAGGGCCACAATAGATGGTGGAGGTAGGAGACTGAGGGCCAAAATAGATGATGGAGGAAGGAGAATGGAGGCTACAGGGACTACAATAGATGGTGGAGAAAGGAGAATAGAGGCCACAGGGACGACAATAGATGGTGTAGGGAGGAGAATGGAGGCCACAAGGACCACAATAGATGGTGGAGGAAGGAGACTGAGGGCCACAATAGATGGTGGAGGAAGGAGACTTAGGGCCACAATAGATGGCGGAGGAAGGAGAATGGAGGCCACAGATGATGGAGGAAGGAGAATGGAGGCCGCAGACTGAGGACCACAATAGATGGCGGAGGAAGGAGAATGGAGGCCACAGGTACCACAGACTGAGGGTCACAGATGATGGAGGAAGGAGAGCTCTCAGCAGCTGATGACGCTGACACAAGTTCCTCCAGCTTTATGACTATTGTACATTCATGTGCTGCCATCATCACTGATTTATGACATGCCATAAAGTGAGGACACTCCTCAGGGTTCTGGATTTCTAGGACATGGACATATCATACAGCTGCCGCCATTCCTGACATCCACCACACACAAGAGGCGGCTTCTAGTGATGACATTTATGGATTTTACTAACAGCCGGGGACATTTTCTCTCCACAATCTACAGACTTTATACTAACGCTCTGTGGACGCCTCACCCACATCTCATCTTCTTATTCTTACAGATTGGGTTGTAATGGTCTAGAAGACACTTCCTGCATCCAGTTGGCATCTGTAATAAGGAATAACCCGTCCCTGAAGATACTGGACCTGTCTCTTAACCGTCTGTCTGGTCCTCACTTCAGTGACTTGATGGAGGCTCTGTCCAGTCCGGCCTGCAGGATAGAGACATTACGGTGAGTATAAGAGATGTGTACAGGACGGAGACATGTGGGGCACACGTTATACATGGAGCTTATTCTATTTTATGCTCCGCACCATTGTTATGTCTGTGAGATAAACTGCTGACCGCTCCTTGATATGTGACGTCTACTAATGTCTGACTAATGCCCCAGGTCTAGTGGTGTCAGCGCCCACCGCCCCCCTTACCTGCGCCCCTGATGTCGGCACAGTCTGTATAGAAGCGTCATCTGCAGCAGATTTATCATCTTCTCTCCACATCACTGAGATTTTCCCTTTTCCCCGACTTCTAAGAACCATAACGTTCTTACTTTTCCGTTCACGTTGCCGTCTGAGGGCTTCATGCGCTGCTGTATTTTGCGGTCCGTCTAGAGAAAAGTTCTATTCCTGTCCTCGAAATGGAGAAGAATAGGAGGTTTTATGTTTTTCGAGACCACAGGACAGACTTCAGGGTGTGGGGGGCACACGGTGTAATGTCCGCACGTCTTGTGGCCCCGATGAGATTACTGGGTCTACATCAGATCCGCAGATCGGCTGCAGACTGAGACTACGGTCGTGTGCATGAGGCGCAAGATGGAGGTTTAATGGCTCCATTTAATTTACCAGAACTTGTATGGAAAACACCGGAAAACATTCTTTTTGGGGCTACAATTCCTCCATGTTTTTGTGTAGTTTTTTTACAGTGTTGCCGGTGTGCCAAAACTGACATGACGACCCTATCCTGAGGATCGGTACAATTACAGCAATACCACATTTATATGGTTTCTATTATATTTTACTGTTTTTAAAGTAATAAAAACCTTTGATAAATCTGAATCTCCTTCCCGGCCGTATCCTGACCCCATGACTGCTTTCTATCTCCATCTACAGGGCGGAGGCTGGTTTTTTGCCGGGCGAGCTGTAGTTTTTATTGATGCCATTTTGGGTCACAAATAACTTTTTGATCTTTTTATTTTCTTATTATTTTCAGGGGGTGAAGTGACCAAAAAACAGCGATCGCTGTGCGGGACAATCACTTGTACAGTTTAATAGTTCGGACATTTTCGGATGCGGCGACACCAATTATGTTTATTTTTTATTCTTTCTTTTTAGATGTCAAATTGGGAAAGGGGGAGATTAGAATTTGTATTTTTTAAAGATTTTTTAGTTTTTTTCTCTTTTAACTGTAATAGTAACTGTAATGCACTTTCTATGCAGTGGATGAGAACAGACAGAACGCGATGGCGCCTGCGGTTTATATGGCGACTATACGGAGTTCTGTATGTCTCCGTTCCTGCACTGACCCGCGGGGTGTGGACAGACAAGGGTATATGAGGAAACACAGGGAAATCTATGGACACGTGAGCGGTCCACGGAGGACACGGACAGATCACTGGCGTGTTAATCAGCCCGTACGGGGTCAGAACTCAGCCGCACTTCAGAAATGTTTTACATGTTTTATTAGTCACTAAAAAAAAACTAAAAAACGCAGCGACATCAGCAGGTGACAGAACAGATTTTGTCCGTTTTCAGCCGCGTTTCTCTCTGGACGTCTGTGAAATGTTTTTCCTCTATAGTGAAAGATGTAAAACCGCCAGATCTCCAGCACGCCGCGCTGCTGAAAAGAGGCAGAAAAAACACATAATTAGAAAAACTCCAGGAATAAAACTCTTCTGTCTGATACTTTCCATAGACCTTTACTGCAAAAATCACCAAATCTCAGAAATCACCAGTAAAAGCAGTGTGTGACCGCGGCCTCTGGAGGGCGCTGCAGATTGCAGTTTGTGGCCGCCTGTGATCTCACCTCGTATGTATCGGCATGTAAAGCTGGAGGCTTCAGCAGCATTCTGCGCGCTGTCCGCCTGCGACGTGTCACAGTATAAAGCCGCACATCACAACCTACATTGTGACACGTCTATAACCACACGTGACATCATCACATATCGGGCTCCAGTAGAGAACGCTTCTCTGCATCTGTATCACTATTAGTGCCCCAGCATTTCCTCTATTAGGCTGGTCCTGAAGGGGTTAAAGCATCTGATGTGCCACACTGTGATGTGGCATGACGAGTGCAGTATGTGGCGGTACTTTATACTGTAGTATAGGTATAATATACGGCTCAGACAGGTGACAGGGCTCTCAGTGAGATGATATCTCCTGCTACATGAGTCTGTGTGCGCCACCTAGTGGTTGTCAGGTGACCTGCGGCTGCCGAGGGTTTTCCTGACATTTCCTGATATTGATATAATGAGAAACTGGAGACCTTCACACGAGGGTGGACACATCCATCTATTAGTATTACATGAGCAGCGAGTCATGTGACCACAGTATGGCGGTATTATCATCTACACAATATATAGGATTATATGTCATATACTGGATTTTCCCTTTATAAGACGCACCCCAGGTTTAGACAACGGAAAATAAGAAAACGTATTTTCTAGATCCTCTATGAAGGGAATGTGGTTTAGTGAAGTGGAGGCGTCGAGGTCCGGAACTTCAGGTGTAAGAACCAGCGATGGTGCATGTGGTCCCCTCATTAATGTACCTCCAAATAAATGTGTCTCCTGTCACTGCTCTGTAGGGTCCGGCCACGCTGCTTCTCCTGCTGGGGTTATTTTTAAGTATTTATGTGCGACACACACAGTTCTGGTACACACACAGCTCTGCTATATACACACACAGCTCTGCTATACACAGACAGCACTGCATACACACATACAGCTCTGCTATACACACATACAGCCCTGCTATACACACATGCAGATCTGCTATACACACATGCAGATCTGCTATACACACATGCAGATCTGCTATACACACATGCAGCTCTACTACACATATACAGTTCTGTTACACACATACAGCTCTGCTACACATACACACTTAGCATCTTTACTGAAAACTCACATCTCCCTACACCAGTGTCGGCTGTACAGTCTTCCTGCTCTGGCTCCTCCTATTAATGACATCATCAAAGGTCCTTAAGCTGTAGTCTTCATCTCCTTTCAGTACAGTGTAGGACATTCCTCTCCCGTGCACTGAACGGATGGTTCTCCTTCCTGCCGTCTCTCACTGATCAGGCAGATCTGTATGTGCGCTCTGCCTGACCACTAATGAAGCAGTCAGGGTCTGGCCGTGCTGGATCTCCCTGACTGCTGTTTATAAGACACTTTTTGCAAGATTTTTTCTTACTAAAAGGGCGTCTTATAAATTGTCAAATACGGTAAGTCTGATTTTCAGTGATGTGGTCCCGGTCATAGGAGAGAACTGCTGAAAAGTATCTGCATTGTAAATGTCTTCTCTGGGACTTTGATATTGATGGCCTTTCCTCAGGAACAATATCTGACTGGTGAGGGCCCCCGACACCCTGCCTATCAGGTGCTTAAAGAGGCAGCGGCGCTGGGTGAGCACTTAGGCACCAATTTATTAAGACCAGCGTTTTACACGTCTTTCTTAATAAAGCTCTACACGAAAATTTAGCCTAGCACATCCAAAGTCACAGGTGCACATCCATAAGGCCAGCATGCCGGCAGCTCACCCTAACATGCTTAGGTCAGGCCCAGGAGAGGCAGTTCTGTTAGAGTTAGGTACCTATCTGCAGAAGACACCTTGACGCCAGTAGATGGGCCCGACACACGTATGATCAAATATGTGCACAAAGACCTTCCATTTTTCATGTATAGTAGGTATAGTACCACTGTAATCCAGAATAATCCCTAATCCTGGGTTCAATTATTAACATTAATAAAGCCGTAAACTGGCGGTAAATCCGTCGAAGTTATGAATAAGCGCCGGCCTCTCCTTAACTTCGGGGCATCCAGCACCAGTCCTAAATGGAAGACAGATTCTGAGCCGCTGAAACAGGCATAGAAAATTGTAAATAGGACGGGTCTGCCGGACAATCCCCCCCCCACCCACTGTAATACCAAACACATCCGCTATACACTGTACTGTAATACCAAACACATCCTCTATATACTGTACTGCTCTGAAATACCAAAAACATCCACTATACACTGTACTGCTCTGAAATACCAAACACATCCGCTATACACTGTACTGCTCTGTAATACCAAACACATCCGCTATACACTGTACTGCTCTGTAATACCAAACACATCCGCTAGACACTGTACTGCTCTGAAATACCAAACACATCCGCTATACACTGTACTGCTCTGTAATACCAAACACATCCGCTATACACTGTACTGCTCTGTAATACCAAACACATCCGCTAGACACTGTACTGCTCTGAAATACCAAACACATCCGCTATACACTGTACTGCTCTGTAATACCAAACACATCCGCTATACACTGTACTGGTCTGTAATGCCAAACACATCCACTATACACTGTACTGCTCTGAAATACCAAACACATCCACTATACACTGTACTGCTCTGTAATACCAAACACATCCGCTATACACTGTACTGCTCTGAAATACCAAACACATCCGCTATACACTGTACTGCTCTGAAATACCAAACACATCCGCTATACACTGTACTGCTCTGTAATGCCAAACACATCCACTATACACTGTACTGCTCTGAAATACCAAACACATCCACTATACACTGTACTGCTCTGTAATACCAAACACATCCGCTATACACTGTACTGCTCTGTAATACCAAACACATCCACTGTACAATGTACTGCTCTGTAATACCAAACACATCCACTATACACTGTACTGATCTGTAATACCAAACACATCCACTATACACTATACTGCTCTGTAATACCAAACACATCCGCTATACACTGTACTGCTCTGTAATACCAAACACATCCGCTATACACTGTACTGCTCTGTAATACCAAACACATCCGCTATATCATGATCAATGGCTGCACACTCTCCCCGGTCAACAAAGTCCGCTGCTTCGGAGTGACCTTGGATTCTGCCCTCTCCTTCAGACCGCACATCCAAGCACTTTCCACCACCTGCCGCCTCCAACTCAAAAACATCTCCTGCATCCGCGCTTTCCTTAACTTTGAATCTGCGAAAATTCTTGTACATGCCCTCATTATCTCTCGCCTAGACTACTGCAACATTCTCCTCTGTTGCCTTCCATCCAGCACTCTCGCACCCCTCCAATCTATCCTCAACTCTGCTGCCCGACTAATCCACCTCTCACCCTGTTACTCCTCTGCCTCTCCCCTCTGCCAATCCCTTCACTGGCTCCCCATTGCCCAGCGAATTCACTTCAAAGTACTAACAAATACATACAAGGCCGTCCATAACCTGTCGCCTCCCTACATCTCTGAGCTACTTTTCCGATACATCCCCACACGCACTCTCCGATCCTCACAAGACCTCCTTCTCTTCTCTCCTCTTATCACCTCTTCCCATAATCGACTCCAAGATTTCTCCCGTGCATCCCCCACACTCTGGAACTCGCTACCCCAACATATCAGACTCTCACCTACATTGGAATCCTTCAAAAGAAACCTGAAAACCCACCTCTTCAGACAAGCCTACAACCAGTGACCCTGCTGCCTCTATACCGCCATGACCTACTTAATTCGCACCTACTGTGTCCTTCTCCCATACCATGTAGATTGTAAGCCCTCACGGGCAGGGCCATCTCTCCTTCTGTACCAGTTTGTAACTCATCTTGTTTATGATTAGTGCAATTGTCTGTATTATGTATGTGCACCGCTCATCATATGTACAGCGCTATGGAATGAATGGCGCTTTAATAATAAATAATAATAATAATACACTGTACTGCTCTGTAATACCAAACACATCCTCTATACACTGTACTGCTTTGTAATACCAAACACATCCACTATACACTGTACTGCTCTGTAATACCAAACACATCCGCTATACACTGTACTGCTCTGTAATACCAAACACATCCTCTATACACTGTACAGCTCTGTAATACCAAACACATCCTCTATACACTGTACTGCTCTGTAATACCAAACACATCCGCTATACACTGTACTGCTCTGTAATACCAAACATATCTGCTATACACTGTACTGCTCTGTAATACCAAACACATCCTCTATACACTGTACAGCTCTGTAATACCAAACACATCCACTATACACTGTACTGCTCTGTAATACCAAACGCATCCGCTATATACTGTACTGCACTGTAATACAAACACATACACTATACACTGTACTGCTCTGTAATACCAAACACATCCGCTATACACTGTACTGCTCTGTAATACCAAACACATCCACTATACACTGTACTGCTCTGTAATACCAACACATCCACTATACACTGTACTGCTCTGTAATACAAACACATCCGCTATACACTGTACTGCTCTGTAATACCAAACACATCAGCTATATACTGTACTGCTCTAGAATACCAAACACATCCGCTATACACTGTACAGCTCTGTAATACCAAACACATCCACTATACACTGTACTGCTTTGTAATACCAAACACATCCACTATACTCTGTACTGCTCTGTAATACCAAACACATCCACTATACACTGTACTGCTCTGTAATACCAAACACATCCACTATACACTGTACTGCTCTGTAATACCAAACACATCTGCTATACACTGTACTGCTCTGTAATACCAAACACATCCACTATACACTGTACTGCTCTGTAATACCAAACGCATCCGCTATATACTGTACTGCTCTGTAATACCAAACACATCCGCTATACACTGTACTGCTGTGTAATACCAAACACATCCACTATACACTGTACTGCTCTGTACTTGGTGAGCTGTGAGGAGGTGGCAGCGCTCTCCTGAGCTCCGGTGAGTACAGCTGGGAGGTGCCAGGAGTCGGACCCCCACAGATCTCATAATAATGATGTGTCCTGGGGACATCAATATCCAGTTCCTGGATAACCCCTTTACATTCTTCAGCAGACCCCTATATTATAACATAAAGGTTCTGATGATCCCTTTAACACATCATTTGATGAAAACACAATCAGTAATGTCCTTCATGTTTGAGAAGAGCAGCGCTATCAGTAATACCTGCCCCCGCCGTATAACACATAATGGGAGCAGTGACCCCCTCCCCGGATAACACACAGGTAAGTGTTCCTGGACTGACCTCATCAGAACCTGCATTGTGCCTCCACATGGAGGAGGTGTCATATGTCCTGAGAGACATCTGGAGGGACAGGAAGGACACATCTGCTTCTATGGGGCGGATTATGGGTCTGAGCAACTCCCAGGTTATACAGAGCTGTAATATGTACATGAGCCCTTACCGCCATAGAGCGCTCATCTCTGCCTGTGCTACATTACAGCTGTATGGCGGTATTATTACTGATGACCCCGGCTGTAATTTACTCTGAATGGAGACGATTACTGCTCGTTATCAATAAGTAATTATCAATACCAGCAGAATCCAGAGAAACCCTGAATGTAGTGTAATGTCTCCTAATAATCCATCCCCCAAATAACTGACTGAGCGAGGGCCACATGTGTCCTGTAGTAATGTGAGGAGGGGAACGGGGGCCACAGGGGCCACAATAGATGGTGGAGGAAGGAGACCGAGGGCCACAATAGATGGTGGAGGAAGGAGACTGAGGGCCACAATAGATGATAGAGGAAGGAGACTGAGGGCCACAATAGATGGTGGAGAATGGAGGCCACAGACTGAGGGCCATAATAGATGGTGGAGGAAGGAGAATGGAGGCCACAGGGGCCACAATATATGGTGGAAGAAGGAGAATGGAGGACAGAGTGACCACAATAGATGGTGGAGGAAGGAGAATGGAGGCCACAGACTGAGGGCCACAATAGATGGAGAAAGTAGAATGGAGGACACAGGGGCCACAGACTGAGGGCCCCAATAGATGGTGGAGGAAGGGGAATGGAGGCCACAAGGACCACAATAGATGGCGGAGGAAGGAGAATGGAGGCCACAGTGACCACAATAGATGGTGGAGGAAGGAGACTGAGGGCCACAATAGATGGTGGAGGAAGGAGAATGGAGACCACAGGGACCCCAATAGATGGTGGAGGAAGGAGACTAAGGGCCACAATAGATGTGGAGGAAGGAGAATGGAGACCACAGACTGAGGGCCACAATAGATGGAGGAAGTAGAATGGAGGACACAGGGGCCACAGACTGAGGGCCACAATAGATGGTGGAGGAAGGGGAATGGAGGCCACAAGGACCACAATAGATGGCGGCGGAAGGAGAATGGAGGCCACAGGGACCCCATTAGATGGTGGAGGAAGGAGAATGGAGGCCACAGGGAGCACAATAGATGGCGGAGGAAGAAGAATGGAGGCCATAGACTGAATGCCACAGTAGATGATGGAGGAAGGAGAATGGAGGCCACAGCGACCAAAATGCAGTACGCAGACCTGCAGGGTATTGCGATGTGAGGTCACGGTTACTCATAGTTTGTAGGGAGACGCTGGGCAGGCGTACAGCAGTGATGGAGAGGCTGGCACAGGGCTCCTCTGGGGCACTCTCTGTTAGTGATGTCCGGATCATGAATGAATCGTTCTTTTGAATGGATTCAGTTCACTGAACCGGAGGAGTCGGTTCCTCTGTCTGAGCCGATCCGTGTGAAGCCGCTCAGTCAGATTAGCATAGAGGCAGCAGCAGGCAGTGTGATAGGAGCCTACAGTGGAAGCTAGCCCCGCCCCTCCCCGCCCTCCAACCAATCAGAGGCAGCCAGCACTGACTCTCAGCACAGGGGGAGTCGCAGGGACTCAGAGAATCGTCTGAGAGTTTATTAGTTAAAAGAATCGAATGAGTCAGAGACGTGTCACCGAGTCCCTGCCAGACTTCCTGCTCTGCGGCTCCCTGTAAGTCCGTCCGGGGGGGTATAGTATTGCATGTAGCGGAGCTGTGTGTGTACAGGGTGCTTGCTGCATTCACTGTAGCAGAGCTGTGTTTGCCAGGAGCGAGTCCCTCCAGACCTTCGGTTCACTTGAGAGCCGACTCAGTAAGTGAACCGAAGATCCGATGAGCTGAGCATGCGCATTGATCTTCAGTTCACTTGCTTCTGCCGGCTGAGGAAGTGAACCGAAGATCCGATTCATGAATCTGTTCTTTTGAATGAACTGATTCAAATGAACCGATTAATGAAAAAGATCCGAACTTCCAATCTCTACTCTCTGCATTTTGGGACCAGGCCTGATGGTGGATGAGGTGCCCTGGATGTTGCAGGTGTTTAATGTGCCTAGAGCAAGGTCCCTTTAAGGTTCGTGACGCCAGTGCCTGTAACGGTGGCACACCGATTTAAGGTAGTAATAAGTGAGGAACACAGGTTGTGGTGACCAAACTTTCTTTACTGGAAAAAGTTCAACTTTATACAGTTTGAGTTCAGTTCCACTTTGCAGCAGCAATCAATAGCAGGCTTTCACATCAATGGCAGGTACAATGTTCTTTGCAAGATACTCAGAGGGTAAAAACAACACTCCAGACCAGGCTGCACTATTCCTCAGAACTCATGGCTGTCTGTATCCCAAGGCCCGTATGCCCTAATGCTGGCTTTTATCCTTGGTAGCAATCCTCCTCAGGTATATATCCCTTGCTTTAGGTTAATAATCCTTCTGCCCTTCAGCTCTCTTGTCTGCCTGGAGTACTCTTCTGCTCTGCTCTTTGCTTTGTGGGAACTGCAGGTTTCTCTCAAGAGGTAAACTCTTCTCTTGGTGACTATCTTCTGAGCTAACTCTGGCTCAATATCCTCAGGCAGGCTGGAATCCTTCACTAGCCTCCTGGTGGCAACTAGAAGCATGGGCTGTCTAGCTGCATGTCAGGAGGAGGCCCTCAGCATATCTCTGGCTGGTGCCTTCTAACTTCTGTCTCCACAGACTCCTGACTACAGACTGACCTCTCCCTGTCTGGGCCTAAACATTTATACTAGGGGCTCCCTATATGATGAAGTGTCTATATGATGAACTAGTGTCTATACGATGAACTACACCAGGCATGCTCAACCTGCGGCCCTCCAGCTGTTGTAAAACTACAACTCCCACAATGCCCTGCTGTGGACTGATAGCTGTAGGCTGTTCGGGCATGCTGAGAGTTGTAGTTTTGCAACAGCTGGAGGGCCGCAGGTTGAGCATGCCTGAACTACACCCTAATGGGCCTGCTACACACATCACAGGGAAGATTACACATAATGGCATATGGAAATACATTAAAATGGACTGTTAAATACACTGCCACTGTCCCTCAGGAGAAGGAGTACCACGTGGCCCAATTGACCCTTGTGTAGTGCCCACATTTACCTAGTGGGACACTACAAAAATAGATGGTGGAGGTAGTAGAATGGAGGCCACAGGGACCCCAATAGTTTGTTGAGGAAGGAAAATTGAGGCCACAGACTGAGGGCCACAATAGATGGTGGAGGAAGGAGAATGGGGGCCACAAGGACCAAAATAGATGGCGGAGGAAGGAGAATGGAGGCCACAGGGACCACAATAGATGACGGAGGAAGGAGAATGGAGACCACAGGGGCCACAGACTGAGGGCCACAATAGATGGAGGAAGGAGAGCTCTCAGCAGCTGAGACTGAGGGCCACAATAGATGGTGGAGGAAGGAGACTGAGGGCCACAGGGGCCACAATAGATGGTGGAGGAAGGAGAATGGGGGCCACAATAAATGGTGGAGGAAGGAGACCGAGGGCCACAATAGATGGTGGAAGAAGGAGAATGGGGGCCACAATAAATGGTGGAGGAAGGAGACCGAGGGCCACAATAGATGGCGAAGGAAGGAGAATGGAAGCCACAGGGACCACAGACTGAGGGCCACAGATGATGGAGGAAGGAGAGCTCTCAGCAGCTGATGACGCTGACACAAGTTCCTCCAGCTTTATGACTATTGTACATTCACGTGCTGCCATCATCACTGATTTATGACATGCCATAAAGTGAGGACACTCCTCAGGGGTTCTGGATTTCTAGGACATGGACATATCATATAGCTGCCGCCATTCCTGACATCCACCACACACAAGAGGCGGCTTCTAGTGATGACATTTATGGATTTTACTAACAGCCGGGGACATTTTCTCTCCACAGTCACAATCTACAGACTTTATACTAACGCTCTGTGGACGCCTCACCCACATCTCATCTTCTTATTCTTACAGATTGGCTAGTAATCGTCTACCAGACACTTCCTGCATCCAGTTGGCATCTGTAATAAGGAATAACCAGTCCCTGAAGACACTGGACCTGTATGGTAACCGTCTGTCTGGTCCTCACTTCAGTGACTTGATGGCGGCTCTGTCCAGTCCGGCCTGCAGGATAGAGACATTACGGTGAGTATAAGAGATGTGTACAGGACGGAGACATGTGGGGCACACGTTATACATGGAGTCTATTCTATTTTATGCTCCGCACCATTGTTATGTCTATGAGATAAACTGCTGACCGCTCCTTGATATGTGACGTCTACTAATGTCTGACTAATGCCCCAGGTCTAGTGGTGTCAGCGCCCACCGCCCCCCTTACCTGCGCCCCTGATGTCGGCACAGTCTGTATAGAAGCGTCATCTGCAGCAGATTTATCATCTTCTCTCCACATTACTGAGATTTTACCTTTTTTCCCGACTTCTAAGAACCATAACGTTTTTACTTTTCCGTTCACGTTGCCGTCTGAGGGCTTCATGCGCTGCTGTATTTTGCGGTCCGTCTAGAGAAAAGTTCTATTCCTGTCCTCAAAATTGAGAAGAATAGGACGTTTTATGTTTTTCGAGACCACAGGACAGACTTCAGGGTGTGGGGGCCACACGGTGTAATGTCCGCACGTCTTGTGGCCCCGATGAGATTAATGGGTCTACATCAGATCCGCAGATCGGCTGCAGACTGAGACTACGGTCGTGTGCATGAGGCGCATTTTAATAGTTCGGACATTTTCGGATGCGGCGACACCAATTATGTTTATTTTTTATTCTTTCTTTTTAGATGTAAAATTGGGAAAGGGGGAGATTAGAATTTGTATTTTTTTGTTTTTTTCTCTTTTAACTGTAATAGTAACTGTAATGCACTTTCTATGCAGTGGATGAGAACAGACAGAACACGATGGCGCCTGCGGTTTATATGGCGACTACACGGAGTTCTGTATGTCTCCGTTCCTGCACTGACCCGCGGGGTGTGGACAGACAAGGGTATATGAGGAAACACAGGGAAATCTATGGACACATGAGCGGTCCACGGAGGACACGGACAGATCACTGGCGTGTTAATCAGCCCGTACGGGGTCAGAACTCAGCCGCACTTCAGAAATGTTTTACATGTTTTATAAGTAGGGTAAAAAAAAACTAAAAAACGCAGCAACATCAGCAGGTGACAGAACAGATTTTGTCCGTTTTTAGCCGCGTTTCTTTCTGGATGTCTGTGAAATGTTTTTCCTCTATAGTGAAAGATGTAAAACCGCCAGATCTCCAGCACGCCGCGCTGCTGAAAAGAGGCAGAAAAAACACATAATTAGAAAAACTCCAGGAATAAAACTCTTCTGTCTGATACTTTCCATAGACCTTTACTGCAAAAATCACCAAATCTCAGAAAACACCAGTAAAAGCTGTGTGTGAACGCGGCCTCTGGAGGTCGCTGCAGATTGCAGTTTGTGGCCCCCTGTGATCTCACCTCGTATGTATCGGCATGTAAAGCTGAAGGCTTCAGCAGCATTCTGCGCGCTGTCCGCCTGCGACGCGTCACAGTATAAAGCCGCACATCACAACCTACATTGTGCCACCTCTATTAGGCTGGTCCTGAAGGGGTTAAAGCATCTGATGTGCCACACTGTGATGTGGCATGACGAGTGCAGTATGTGGTGGTCAGGGCCGTTTCTTGGACCGGGTGGCCGCCCGGGGCGCTGTCAGAAGGGGGCGCCGGCAGGGCACAGCAGGAGATGAGCGCTGCGTTTCCATTGTGGAAGCGCTCACTCATCTCTATAGTCCTCAGGACGGCGATACAAATGTCTGTGCTGCGGCAGGAGAGGGAGAGGTGTGTCCCTTCCCTGTTCCTCTGATAGGCTGCCAGCATTAGTCCGGCAGCCTATCAGAGGACGCTGCAGGCGGTGCGATGACGTCATCACGCAGCCTGAGCCAGCGAGGGACACAGGCCGGAAGAGGCCTGCATTGCATCCTGGAGGAGGTAAGTATAAGTTATTATTTTTTTTTATATATATATTTATATGTACAAATTACAATACTGGCACATAAGGGGGGCTGCTGGCACATAAGGGGGGCTACTGGCAATAACATAAGGGGGGCTACTGGCAAAGACATAAGGGGGACTACTGGCACATAAGGGGGACTACTGGCACATAAGGGGAGCTACTGGCACATAAGGGGAGCTACTGGCACATAAGGGGAGCTACTGGCACATAAGGGGGGCTACTGGCACATAAGGGGGGCTACTGGCATAGACATAAGGGGACTACTGGCACATAAGGGGGACTACTGGCACATAAGGGGGCTATTGGCACATGATAGGGGGGACTGCTGGCACATAAGGGGGGCTGCTGGCACATAAGGGGGGCTGCTGGCACATAAGGGGGGCTGCTGGCACATAAGGGGGGCTACTGGCACATAAGGGGGACTACTGGCACATAAGGGGGGCTACTGGCACATAAGGAGAGCTACTGGCACTTTATGGGGACTACTGGCACATGATAGGGGGGGGCGACTGGGACGTAAGCGGGCTACTGGCACATGATAGGGGGGGCACTCTGGCTACTGGCACATGATGCTGGGGGGCTCTTATTACCCGCACATGATTGGGGGGCATCTATGGGGGCTCTTATTACTGGCTCATGATTGGGGGCATCTATGGGGGCACATCTTACTGGCACATGATTAGGGGGCATCTATGGGGGCACATCTTACTGGCACATGATTGGGGGGCATCTATTGGGGCACTTATTACTGGCACATTATTGGATGGCACTATAGGGGCATCTGATGAGGCTAAAAAGAAGGGGTATTTTATATGAAGGGCTCTGTATAGGGGCATTTTATACTGGGACACATTATGGTGGGTACTATGGGGAAGGGGGAGAGGAGCACTATGGGGTCATCTACAGGGGCACTGAGAAAGGGTACTTAATATTGGCATATTATGTGAAGATTAGCTCAACTGGGGGCATTACAAAGGGGTATGTTTTGCACATTATAAGGAGAATTATTTCTACTGGGGGAAGGGGGGGGCATTATGGTGGGCTTTGTTACTCCCCCATGGTATGACCCCCTAGTAGCAGCACCGGCCTCTCCCTGCTCTGCTATCCCTCTGCACCTTCTCCAAATCCTTATTATGAAATCTTTCTCATTAGGATAAAGCACAACATCAGCTCCGCCGAGCCCCCGGCCAAAGTGTGGAAGTGGCGTCCGAGATCCCCAAGGGCCAAGTAACTGTACGTTTTCATGTGAAATATGTTTATGTTATACACATATAGCATCCACTGTGCCCCACAATATACAGTATACCTCTACACTGTGCCCCACAATATACAGTATACCTCTACTCTGTGCCCCACAATATACATTATACCTCTACACTGTGCCACACAATATACAGTATACCTCTACACTGTGCCCCACAATATACAGTATACCTCTACTCTGTGCCCCACAATATACAGTATACCTCATACCCCACATCCCCTGACGAAGCCACAACCTGTGGCGAAACATGTCGGGAGGGGTGGTATAGAACGATCTATTTTAGACAGTTACAGAGAAAGTGAGAACAGTCTAGTGGATGCCTCATGAGTAGCGTGGGGAGTCGGAGTTGAATATATTGAGGGATCAAACACAGAGTGGCGTCACACTGACCTCTAGTGCTCCAACATTGGCATAGTGAGACAGAGCCGCATTTAAAAGGGATTGGATACTGAGTGGTGTTTTACTGACCTCCATAAATACAAATGGAGGTAACAGTATAACCGCACAAGCAAAGTGTGTCCATCTGCAGATTGCTACAATAGTATCAGCCCCAAGGGGTGGCAACATTGTCAACAAATTGCCCTTAGTATAGAGGCTGGACAGTGTTAGCTCTCTGCATTTTTTGACACAATTACTATGGAATTGTGACTCTGTGACTAGGATACGCCATAGTGCACAAACAAAATCACAATAATTGTGGTCACATTAATTAAAGGACGAGTTGAATGGAATACACTAACCTGTGACCCTCACAGAATAAAAGTGAATATATCACGACTATATATGAAATAAATATCCCCATGCACTCTGCATTCCACTGACATTAATATGCAATTATTGGTTGTAGTTAGCAGCAAGTAGCAATAATAAGTACCTCACATTTCACTGCTAACTGAAAATTTTAATTGTGTTCTTTTTTTCCCCCATATAATTTTTGTGTGAATTTCTGAAGTGAACCAATAAAGATTAGATTTTAAATATTAGTTAGGGACCCCTAAAGCAGGGGTGCACAACCTTTTCTGCTTGGGGGCCACATTGTCAGACTGAAGGAATCCCAAGGGCCGAAAATAAAAGTTAAAGGGGTATTACCAACTGATATACTATATTTATTGCATATTGTACATACAGTGTAAACCATAAATGTCTGGTTACACATCCAGTACTCCCATCTAATGGGAGAATACATGAAAAATGCATGTGAGCAGCCACAAGACATAGACATACATGTCTGTCACCAGATGGTTGAGGGCCGCACAGAATGATATTGAGGGCCGCATGTGGCCCCCGGGCCGCAGGTTGTGCACCCCTGCCCTAAAGGGATTTATGGTCTCACAGACCATTATAGTATAATTAAATAATATCCCGAGGGTCTCTAAAAGGGACTTTGATAATAACCTCTACACTGTGCCCCACAATATACAGTATACCTCTACACTGTGCCCCACAATATACAGTATACCTCTACACTGTGCCCCACAATATACAGTATACCTCTACACTGTGCCACACAATATACAGTATACCTCTACACTGTGCCCACAATATACAGTATACCTCTACACTGTGCCCCACAATATACAGTATACCTCTACACTGTGCCACACAATATACAGTATACCTCTACACTGTGCCCACAATATACAGTATGCCTCTACACTGTGCCACACAATATACAGTATACCTCTACACTGTGCCCACAATATACAGTATACCTCTACACTGTGCCACACAATGTACAGTATACCTCTACACTGTGCCCCACAATATACAGTATACCTCTACACTGTGCCCCACAATATACAGTATACCTCTACACTGTGCCCACAATATACAGTATACCTCTACACTGTGTAGGGGTTATACTGTATATTGTACAGCATGGCACAGAGGTTATATTGTCCGGCATGGTGTAACCTCCATACATCTATGTTCAGTATACAGTAATCCGCCATCTATGCTTTGAATCTGGTTTTATATGTTACTTGGTTTTTGTACATTTACTTGCGTGTATTAGTTGAGACCTGCCGGGATTGGGTTTTAGTTAGTTATTAAATGCTAACATGACAGTTTTTTGATTTTGCACATTATTGATGATTGTATTTCATGACTACTCTTCTAAGGGTATTGCCTTCCTTTATACTGCAGTTCTCCTGCACCACTCTGCCTGCCACTTTGAGCAGTTTAAGCAGTAATTTATGATTTTCTTTTGCTCTGAATAAATCTTGTGTTAAGCATAAAAATATATATATATATAAAAGAAGAAAATCCGCAGCACTCCTTCAAGTAAAAAAATGTGCAATTTATTCACACATGTCAGCAAAGACAACGTTTCGGTCCTCTCACAGGGCCTTTCTCAAGTCAAGACTTGACTTGAGAAAGGCCCTGTGAGAGGACCGAAACGTTGTCTTTGCTGACATGTGTGAATAAATTGCAAATTTTTTTACTTGAAGGAGTGCTGCGGATTTTCTTCTTTTATTGATTCCGTCCTATATCGAGGGACCACCGCGGGCACCCACACCATTACAGCTGTATCTGAAGGAGTGCTGCCTGACCTTCTCCATGTATATATATATATATGGTGAGACGGTTGCAAATACTCTTCTGATATGATTTTATCGAGCAGTTTTGATGGGGGGGGTTTGAAACTCGCCCTGAGAGAAATTTTTCCTAGAAACTGCACTGGTGGTGGTACTTTATATTGTAGTATAGGTATAATATACGGCTCAGACAGGTGACAGGGCTCTCAGTGAGATGATATCTCCTGCTACACGAGTCTGTGTGCGCCACCTAGTGGTTGTCAGGTGACCTGCGGCTGCCGAGGGTTTTCCTGACATTTCCTGATATTGTATTGATATAATGAGAAACTGGAGACCTTCACACGAGGGTGGACACATCCATCTATTAGTATTACATGAGCAGCGAGTCATGTGACCACAGTATGGCGGTATTATCATTTACACAATATATAGTATTATATGTCATATACTGGATTTTCCCTTTATAAGACGCACCCCAGGTTTAGACAACGGAAAATAAGAAAACGTATTTTCTAGATCCTCTATGAAGGGGAATGTGGTTTAGTGAAGTGGAGGCGTCGAGGTCCGGAACTTCAGGTGTAACAACCAGCGATGGTGCATGTGGTCCCCTCATTAATGTACCTCCAAATAAATGTGTCTCCTGTCACGGCTCTGTGGTTTCCGGCCACGCTGCTTCTCCTGCTAGGGTATTTTTAAGTATTTGTGTGCGACACACACAGTTCTGCCATACACAGACAGCACTGACATACACATATACAACTCTGCTATATACACACAGCACTGCTATAAACAGACAGCACTGACATACACACATGCAGCCTGCTATACACAGACAACACTGCCATACATACATACAACCCTGCTATACACAGACAGCACTGCCATACACACATACAGCTCTACTATACACACATACAACTCTGCTATACGCAGACAGCACTGATATACACACATACAGATCTGCTATACACACATACAGATCTACTATACACACACAGCACAGCCATACACACATACAGAAATGCTACACACATACAGCTCTACTTCACATATAAAGTTGTGTTACACACATACAGCACTACTACACATATACAGTTGTGTTACACACATACAGGCCTGCTACATCCATGCAGTTCTGTTACACACATACAGCTCTGCTACACATACACACTTAGCATCTTTACTGAAAACTCACATCTCCCTACACCAGTGTCGGCTGTACAGTCTTCCTGCTTTGGCTCC